>NC_037681.1:30014274-30115670 GCF_003255815.1 Theropithecus gelada | reverse complement strand
TTTTTTTTTTTTTTTTTTTGAGACGGAGTCTCGCTCTGTCACCCAGGCTGGAGTGCAGTGGCCAGATCTCCGCTCACTGCAAGCTCCGCCTCCCGGGTTCGCGCAATTCTCCTGCCTCAGCCTCCCGAGCAGCTGGGACTACAGGCGCCCGCCACCTCGCCCGGCTTATTTTTTTGTATTTTTTTTTTAGTAGAGACGGGGTTTTACCGTGTTAGCCAGGATGGTCTCGATCTCCTGACCTCGTGATCCGCCCGTCTCGGCCTCCCAAAGTGCTGGGATTACAGGCTTGAGCCACCGCGCCCAGCCTAAACCCTCATTTTTATAAAATTCAATTTGATTTCTGATTCTTTTTTTTTTTTTTTTGAGACGGAGTCTCGCTCTGTCGCCCAGGCTGGAGTGCAGTGGGATTTCTGATTCTTAAGATTCCTCTACATTCAGTCAGCTAATGCACTCAAATATTATTATTAGTGTTTTGAGAACGCCTAGAAGAAGCAGAATTGGGAGGTTAGGGGTTGAACAGAGAGGCAGGAGAGAAGTAGAAACTCTGTTTTGGGAAGGCTGGAAGTGAGAAAGTTGGGTCAGAATTCCACAGGGCCTTGGCATCGGGCTCATGCCTAACAGGAAGGAGGAAGCAAGCTTTCAAGATGGGGTGAGGGTCCCATTAGTTTCTGCAAAGCTTTGCACAGAGTCACGTGGTACCCCCAGCCTGGGGCCAAGGGCACCGAGCAGGTTCTCCTGCAAGTGCTGTTCAAGCCAAAGTGATCAGGAAGAGCTTCTTCCATCGAGGACACCCAGGCAACTCTGTCTCTGATCCCCAGACTGAAAGCCGGGAGTCATCACAGTTCAACTCAGTTAAACATTTTTGAACTTTACTGTATGTCAGTAAAAGTTCTGGCCCTGGAGCTACGGAGACCAAGTGGGTACGTTCTCTTTGTCAAGGTTCTTTGATAGTACAACAGAAACGACCTCCGGATGTGAGGGAACTCACAGTCCTAATGGAAAAGCTGAAGAACCAAGCTTCAGAGAGGACAGACACCAGAGGAGCTCTGGGGACCTAGGGACTGAAGCCATAGGACAGGCTCCAGCCATGTTCAGCCTTTTTGTCACCCTACTCAAATCCAGAGACCGGGGAAGAGGCTTTTGGAGGGACCATCAGAAGCACGCTTGGTGGCAGATGTGCTACCCCTCAATAAGAAAGGTGTTTTGTTTGGTTGGTTTTTGTTTTGAGATGGAGTCTTGCTCTGTCTTCCAGGCTCACTGCAATCTCTGCCTCCCAGGCTCAAGTGATTTTCATGCCTCAGCATCTCAAATAGCTGGAACTACAGGCGTGCACACCACACCCAGCTAATTTTTGTATTTTTAGTATAAGTGGGGTTTTGCCACGTTGGCCAGGCTGGTCTCAAACTCCTGACCTCAAGTCTATCCGCCTGCCTCGACCTCCCGAAGTGCTGGGATTACAGACATGAGCCACCGCGCCCAGCCAATAAGAAAGCTTTTAAAAAGGGAAGTTACTAGCCACTCCTCTCAGTCAGATGCATTGGCTTCCGGCTGTCTGGGTTGTCTAGAGGCAGACTCCGTGCAGGCTGAGCACAGCAGGGAAGGGGCTCCGTCAGATGGGGGATGTCTTTGTTTCACACTGACTCATCCCTGCATCCTGAGGCTGTTGACTGTGTAGACTCAGCCCTGGCATAGGTGAACTGGGGTCAGGCCTGTGGTTCTTACTTGTAAATCTGAGATAATCTATAAATGGTTTTCTCCCTAGTTTTCTTTCCCAGTAGAAGCAGTTCTTTTTTTTTTTTTTTTTTTGAGACAGAGTCTCACACTGTCGCCCAGGCTGAAGTACAATGGTGCAATCTCGGCTCACTGCAACCTCTGCCTCCGGGTTCAAGCGATTCTCCTGCCTCAGCCTCCCTAGTAGCTGGGACTATAAGTGCATGTCACCACGACCAGCTAATTTTTTGTATTTTTAGCAGAGACAGGATTTCATTATGTTGGCCAGGCTGGTCTCAAACTCCTGACTTCATGATCTGCCCACCTCGGCCTCCCAAAATGCTGGGATTACAGGCGTGAGCCACCACACCCAGCCTAGCAGAAGCAGTTCTTACAGAAAAGTTTCTGTTTGCAAGAGAGGTGACTCGAAACTTGATACTTGATTTTGTTTTGCTGTAAATGACTTTAAACATTTTTTAAAATCCTCTAGAACTTTGGAAGGGGAGGCTCCCCTGCCCGGGGCTGCAGACTGTGGTAGTGGCTGCCAGTCACATCAGTGGGGTCTGGGCACACCCAGGACCCTCCAAAGGCTCATTTCTTACCCCAGGGTCAGGGTAAGCATCTTTAGTGACCACAGTCAAGGTGGGCTTGGAGCCACAGATTTTATTTCATGCTGACCCGTGCCTGTGAAGTGCACCCAGCCTGGGGAGTTGGAATTACTCATGCCCAGTCAGCCAGCTACTGAAGATAAAAATCAGAACAAAAACTAAAGACACTTGGGGTTGTGGTGTGGTTGAATAGCTGAGTCACACTTCATCTTCTTCCACTCTCAGCTCAAAGATCGAAAGGAAGCCCAGAGTCTGACAGTCATCGAGTCTGACACGCTCCCACTGCAACAGAAGTTTGAATTCCCCTCTCCAGCATTCTGGCCACCGAGTGGTCCCGGCTGTCCTTGAGGGTCTTTGGTGACAAGGAACTCACCTTCCAGGGAAGCCTCTTCCACCTTAGGACAATTCAGATTATGAAAGAACTCTCAGATACGGAGCTGAAACTGTCTACCTAATTGTTCCTTTTGGGTTTCACAGAAAAAAAAAAATTTTTTTCTTTTTCCTTTTTTTTTTTTTGAGACAGGGTCTGGCTCTGGCTCTGTCACCCAGCCTGGAGTGCAGTGGCACGCTCTTCAGCTCACTGCAACCTCCACCTCTCCGGCTCAAGCAATTCTCAGGCCTCAGCCTCCCAAGTTGGGACTACAGGCACACACCACCACACCCAGCTAATTTGTTGTATTTTCAGTAGAGATGGGTTTTCGCCATGTTGGCCAGCCTGGTCTCAAACTCCTGGTCTCAAGTTGATCTGCCCACCTTGGCCCCCCAAAGTGCTGGGATTACAGTGGTGAGTCACCATGCCCAGCCAGAAAAAAAACATTTTTTGTTCTTCTTTCAATGGACAGTTCTTCAGATATATGATAACAGTTTTCAGTCTCCTCCAAGCTATAGCCTCAGTCCTTCAGGTATCTCCTGTGACATGTCTCGAACCTCCCCACCAGCCCTAGTGGCTCCCTCTGCGTGCAGTCCAGGCTGTCCCCATTTCTCTGAAAGCCTGTGAGCACAAAAGTCCAGTTTTCTGGGTGAGCAGCGTGTGGCTGCTAATACTGCATGATGCTTGGCACCACATAGGCAGCCATAAGCACTGTGGAAGAAAGGAGAAAAGTGGAGTAGAGAAGACAGGAGGGAGAGGGGGAAAGAAAGGGAAGATGAAAAGAAAAGGAAGGAGGTAGAGTAGATGGCTTTCAGCCAACACCTGCATGTCATTTCTAGCAGAGTTGCTGTTGTTGCAGGCTCCCCTGCCTGGGCTGGACTGCGCTGTCCCAGACCCTGTCCCCCAGGTGCCCCCACAAACTTGCTGCAATTCAGAAGGCTGTCTCTCTTGGAGTCCTCAGCATACCTGCTCCTGCTCCTGGAGAACTGGGCCCTGGAGAGAGTGCAGCACACAGAGGCAGCTAGGAAAGCTGACAACCTCCCAGCCCCATTCAGCACCATATCCCAGTACTTAGAGCTGGGGCCCTAGCAGGGATGCAGAGGTCCAAGTTTGGGCTCCGGAAACTGCTGGCCCAAGGCAATCAGTGGCTGCTCTGCTTCCAGTTGCGGAATGCACTTCAGAACTCACCCCCAAACTTCCACACCACTTTCTAGGGCCAAGAGAAAACAGAGACAGGAAGATGTAGTGGAGTGATGACCAGAGGCATTTTCACTAACAGGGCGCTTTCGTACTCATAATCTCATTCAGGCTCCCTGGGACCTTTATTTTCTCATTTCACGGATATATAAGCAAAGGATCAGAGAGGTTTGCCCAAGGTTAATCTCAGTATCGTTCAGAGAACTATAGTTCTATAGAGTCTCACAGACAGAACCCAATCTCTATCTCATGTCATTCTCTCCTCTCCCCGGTCCTAGTAGATAGAAGTTGTTCTTACTTTCAGAGATAGAAACTGACAACCAGAGATTTAGGTTAGTGGCCCAAGCTCACACAGTTAGTGAGTATCTCGGAATAAAAATCTTGGTTATTCAGGCTAACACCCATGCTGTGTCCACTTGATTTATATGGGAAATAAAACACCCCATTGAGCGAACAATACGAATAATCCGTATGAAAAGTCTGTTCTGTTCTATGCTTATGCTAACTCCTTAGTCTGTGGAAACAAAGCATTTCACAGACACCAAATAGAAGCCATGAAAACGTCTCCCATTGTCTTTTCCATGATGTGCTCCTAAGAGGAAAACTGATATGCCAACGAGGATTGGCCCCAAGCACGGAATCTCCATGAAAGAACAATGCTTTTTTTTAAAAAAGGCATTATAAGCAGAATACAAAATTAGAGGTTCACTGTGATCACCACGGAGGAGGATGAAATGCATATGGAAATAGACAAAGGCTAGAAGGGAAATGCAAACATTCAATCAGTTCAATGGCAAAGGGATGGTTTATTTTTCTTTCTTAAAAATGTATTTAATGTCTTTATCATATTTGTGCAATAACAAAAAAGACTCTCATACAATGCACAAATATTATAATCTGAAATACAGAAGACCTCCACGCAGTGGTATAAACCTAAGCTGCAGCTGCCAGAGTCCCTGGGATATTCCTGCTTGGTTGACCATGTTTGACCTTGACCAGTTCCCTTAACAGTCACTATAGAGATGGAGAAGAGAGGGAGGCGGAGCAGTCTTTCCACCATGCAGTTTGGCTGACTGCTTGTTACTATAACGTTTTGAACACAGACTGTTCCCAATGTCTCCGTTTTTGTAGAGCCTTGTCTTCAGGTCAGAGTTAATTAAATTCTGCTGACTTCCCAGAGCACCTACTATGTGCTGAGCCCCGGATATACAAAGAAAAGCAGGATAGGTCCCTGCCCAGTGACAGCTCATAGCAGGCTCAGTTCCTGGTGGTTTTTGGAGCCTGTGGAGGGTGAAGAATCATACGCTCCTAAACTGCTTCAAAACTTAAAAATAATAGAACCCATAATGTACCCTTTAAGTCTCCAAATCTTGCTAAGTAATTGCTAATCTTGCTAAGTAATTGCCAAGGCTTTTTCTTTTCTTTTCTTTCTTTTTTTGGCTCACTTTCTTTGTTTTTGCTCACTAGACAGGACATGAGATATGTATATTTTATTTTTATCCCTGGACTGTATCATCAACTTCTGGAGAACAGAGGCTGTGCTTTAATTACCTATATTCCTGGCATAGGGCCTAGCACTGGCCACTTACTGAGCAGTAGGGACTCAGTGTTTGCTGAATGTACTAAGCATCCAGAATGAATGCTGCATTGTGCTTCTGAATGGAAGAGTGAATGGATGGATGGATGGATGGGGGGGTAGATGGAGGGTGGAAGGATGGATGGATGGATAGATAGGTCAATGAGTGAATGGATGAACGGTGGATGGGTGATTGGGTGGATGGATGGATGGGGGTATGGATGGTGGGAGGTTGGATAGATGGATGGATAGATGAATGAGTGGATGGATGAACAGGTGGATGGGTGGATGGATGGATGAAGGGATGGAAGAATGGATGGATGGATGGATGGATGGATGGATAGATGGATGAATAGGTGGATGGGTGGATGGATGATGGATGGATGGATGGATGGATGGATGAATGGATGGATGGATGGATGGAGAGTAAGGCACTGCATCAAGATACAGATGCAGAAGTTGGGAAACAGTAGGAAAGTTTAATCAAGAACTATTCACAAAGTGGAGGAAAATGTTTATGGCAATCAGTAATGGATGCAGTTTCCTGGGGTAAGAAATAGAAGGAGCAGTTACCACCCCTAGCCCTGAGGGACAAAGGGAAAAAAATAATGACCAGAACCCAGGGAGAGGAGCTGACCAGAGAGGAAGCATCACGGAGAGAGAAGTAGGCAGGTCACACATACAATGTGTGGCCTTTTCCCTCTGACTTTTTTCTTTTTTTAATTATACTTTTAAGTTCTGGGGTACATGTGCACAACGTGCAGGTTTGTTACATATGTATATATGTGCCATGTTGGTGTGCTGCACCCATTAACTCGTCATTTACATTAGGTATATCTCCTAATGCTATCCCTCCCCGCTCCCCTCACCCCACGACAGGCCCCAGTATGTGATGTTCCCTACCCTGCGTCCAAATGTTCTCATTGTTCAAGTCCCAGCTCTGAGTGAGAACATGCTCTTTTTTCGTGTAGCATAATGTCTTCAAGGTTTATGCATGTTGTACTTTATTTCCTTTGTTGTCTAGTAGCATTCCATCCTGTAGATATACTACATCTTGTTTATCTGGAATGCATTATGAATGCTGCTATGAGCATTTGTGTGCAAGTTTTTGGGTGTACATGTGCTCTCATTTCTCTTGGAAATATATGCAGCAGTGGAATGGCAGGGTCATGTGGTAACTCTGTTTAGCCTTTTGAGGAACTGCTAGACAATTTTCCAGCCACTGTTAAGTGTCTGCCCCATTTAACATTCCCACTAGCAGCACACAAGGGCTCCAGTGCCTCCACACCCTCCACACATTATGATCTGTCTTTTTGATATGTAGCTGTCTTTTGATGCATCCTAGTGGGTGTGAAGTGGTGTCTCATTGTGGGTTTCATTTGCATTTCCCTGAGAGCTAATGGCAAACATAGCTTTGCCTTGTTACTTCATCTGCAGCAGTGTCAGTAAAAGACAGTGTGTTAGGTTTGGAGGGAACTTGGATGTCACTGCTCCAACTTTGTCATTTTCTAGATGGGAAAACAAAGGCTCAGAGCAGACCAGGGGCTTGCCCACATTCATGCAATCAGTCAGGGGAAACCCTGGGGATAGAGCTCAGGTTTTCTGACACCTAGACTGTGACTTCTTTCTCTGTCATCTGGATCAGAGGACAGGTGCTATGTTCCTCCAGCGCTGTCGCCACCCTTCTTTACCCTGCACTGTGCCCAGAGAGGCTGGCGCATACCAGCTACATCAATGCATCCCTTGCCCTCTAGTTTCTTTTTTCTTTTTCTTTTTCTTTTTTTTTTTTTTGAGACAGAGTCTCACTCTGTCTCCTGGGCTAGAGTGCAGTGGTGTGATCTCAGCTCACTGCAACCTCCATCTCCCAGGTTCAAATGATTCTCCTGCCTCAGCCTCCTGAGTAGTTGGGACTACAGGTGCACATCACCATGCCTGGCTACTTTTTGTATTTTTAGTAGAGACGGGGTTTCACCATGTTGGCCAGGCTCGTCTCAAACTCCTGACCTCAGATGATCCACCTACCTCAGCCTACCAAAGTACTGGGATTACAGGCGTGAACCACCGTGCCTGGCCCTAGTTTCTTTTTTTTCTTTTTTTTTTTTTTGAGATGGAGTCTTGCTCTGTCGCCCAGGCTGGAGTGCAGTGGCACCATCTCAGCTCACTGCAAGCTTAGCACCACCACACCCTGCTAATTTTTGTATTTTTTGTAGAGACAGTGTTTCACCGTGTTGCCCAGGCTGAACTTGAACTCTTGGCCTCCCAAAGCGCTGGGATTACAGGCATGAACCACGGTGCCCGGCCGCCCTCTATGGGGTTCAGCCAGTGGAAGGCACCAGCTAGAGATTGGCATGCAAGAGGTGCTGAGACTGTGTGACCTGGCTCCCTTGAGGGCAGACCAGAGAGTGAAGAGAGGCTGGGAGGGAGACTTGGTCAGGTGAGCAGCCAGCCAGCAGGAGCCTCCTTCAGAGGAAGATGTGGGTTTATTTATCTCTCTTGCTCTCTCCTATGCGGAAAGCTCTTCACTGCTGCTCAGCCCTGGAGAGGCGGGAGAGGGGCAAAGCTCCCCCAACCCCACAACCCCTTGCAAGTGATTGCTGATATTTATCATGTGTTTGCCAAGTGCCAGGACAATGCCAAATACCTCAAAGGTGTTAGCTCATTTTATATTTGCAGGAACCCTAGGAGGCAAGTCCAGTTTCCAGATGAGGACGTTCAGGTGCGGAAGGACTAGCTGTCAAGGTCACGCAGCAATGCAGGTGCAGTCGGTGGCAGGACTAGACATAGAAACTCCTGTTTTGGCACAATCCACACTCCATTCCTCACCCTGCCCCCAACACTGCATTCTGCTGCAGGGCCAGGCCATGCCACTGAGAGGTCACCATCTGTAGCGCCCGCCTGGCTGCCTTGAGGTCTAGAGTCCCGAAACTGTGACAGGACCAGGTAGGTACCAGCTGGGAGGCAGGCCATCCATAAAGACCTCATGGGCGCTGAGCAGGCCTCGCTGGGCATGGAAAACAGCCCTCCCTACTGTACCACGGGTCACTGTTGTACCTGGGGAGGGACGAAATCCAGGTGTGTTATACTCGCGGCACATCTCAATGCAGACTCATCACGTTTCAAGCGTTCAATAGCCACGTGTGCTTAGTGGCTACCATATTAGACAGTGCATTTTGAAATGAAATTTCAAAATAAAATTTTAATAATAAAGGCTCAGGAAAAGCAGGTAACCTTCCCAAGGTCACGTAACTAGAAATGGCAGCGTTGAGGTATGTACCTTGCCTGTCTGACACCAAACCTGGGCATTGCCCACTACCCCACACAACCAGGGGCCTCAGGGTGCAGATCTGGGCATGGTTTGGAACATCACATCCTGCACAGCCTGGGCAGGGGGGCTGCCTGCTGACTTCCAGCTCATGACTTCTTCCGGTTATGAAGATGGCATTCAGGGGGTGCAGGGTCGGGTAGGGAGGCAGAAGGATGCAGTCTGTGTGTCCTGTAGGGAGGACTTGTACCCAAGAAGCCAAGGGAGCCCTAGCGGTTGAAGCTGTAACCCAGAGACAATCAGTCATTTTCTGCCACTCATTTCTGTCTCAGCAAAGCCCACCTCGCTGCAGGGCCCAGCCCTCCCCAGGAAAGCCAGGAGCGTGCTGTTTCCAAACTCCCAATATTTGCTGTCCTTGCAAACCAGTAAGGCCGCAGCCTGCAAAGAATGCTGATGGAATCGATGGCAACTGAGGGTGACTTTGAAAAAGAACAGGAGCACTGCTGAAACAGCTCACTCAATGACAGGGACATCAATGAGAGAACTAGAGAGGGATCAATACCCTGAAGGTGAACCGTTTGCAAACTAGAACCACTATTGAGCAACTGACAAGCCAGCCTCAGAAATGGGCATCCATGTGAACATAAAGGGAGGTGCTTACAAGCTCCCCAAACCATCTTTTTTTTTCAAGCAGAAAATTCTGCTTATGCACATGTCATGGAAGTCTCTTTACCAAATCATGAGTCTCTTTGATTTTCGGAGCTTCAAAAGAGATCCTGGCTTCCTTTCACCTGAGTATCATTTCACGAACCACTTCAGGTGTCAATAAATAAGAAATGGTTTCAGGTCTGAAGGGCCTGCTTTACACACATAGTGCAAGGGTCTGGAACCAGAGCCAGGACTGGGAAATTTAGAGATCTGGATTCAAGTCTTGGTTCAGACATTAACCAACTGGGAGCTCTCAGATACCCCATTTACCTAGTCTGAGCTGCAGTTTCCCCTTCTATAAAGTGGGTCTGGATGACGTGTGGTGTCCAAGGTGTGCCCATTCCTTAGTGACAAGGGGGAATAAGGATTGCTGGGAAGATTCGAAGAAAAATATCTCACATAGAGAAAGAGCTTAATAAGTGATTGTAAATTGAACGAAGGTAATAGGTAAATTCTAGATCCCTCTGAGCTCCATTTACCATTTTTTGTGTTCTCACTCCCACCCACCTCCTCTGCCCCATCTCTCACTATCCCTGCCTGGTACTTGAAGCTCCCAACGTTATCTCCCTGTTTGTGTCTTCCTGAGCACGCTGTTTTTCATGTATGACTGTCTTTGCATATGCCGTTTCTCCTGCCTAAAACTCCCTTCCATCCTGCACTGGCTTGCCTAACCCTTATTCATTCTTTAAAACCCAAGGTAAGTGTCATTTACTCCTGACCTCCCTTCCTGTACGTTATGAGTGAGTTTCCATCCCCAAACAGCATTGTTCTCTTCTTCTCTGGGGCTGCCTCAGCACTGTGGAGACTTTTTTCCCTGTGTGTAGAGAATTGTACTGTAATTGATTTTTATCTCTACTGAACTGGGACTCCCCAAGGGCAGGGACTCCTTGTTCCTCATTGTGGCCCCAGCCTGGGACCATGCTCAGGAAGATGGGTATGGTTCTACCTTGTCCCACAGCACCTTATTCCTCTGAGGAGGCCCGAGGATGTGCCAGACATCCTATCTCGGGGGGCTTTGCTCCCCTGAAGAATCCAGGCTTTCCTATATCTGGGAGATCCCTTCCCCAAACACTCCCCAGAGATATGTTCTCCCTGCAAGTAAACATGAGGCTGGGTCTATGGGGGCTGGGCGCTGGCAAGAGCCTGGTGAGGAGCCCTCTTTGCAGCCAGGACACACCACGCCCACCCTTCCTCTTCTTCCTCCATTGCTGCCATTGTCCATTAAAGCAGCACTGCCCCAGAGGACCAAGGGAGCCGGAGGAGTAGACAGGTTATAGGGAGTTTCCCTCTACCCATTCCCTCTCCTCCCCTCTAGCTCTCTTTCTCCTTTAAAAAAACATTTGTGGACAGCTTACCACGGGATCCATGGTTACTTATCACAGTTACTTGGGATACAGAAGCCATCGTCACAGGCCCTGCCTTGGGAGAGCTCATGGGCCAGTGGGAGGAAGCACAGAAGGAAACCTATGGTTGCAAGGGAGGGCAGGAAATGCAATGCTGAGGTCCACCAGGTGCCAGCATGCAATGAGACAGCAAGGGGCAGGGCGAGGGCAGACACTGTGCAGATGGCTGAACAGGGGAGGGAGCTTCAAGAACAGCCTGCACCCTTGGTGGGCTGCCTCTGCCATGCCTCTTCTCTGGATGTCTCCTGAACCTTGCAAAAGCACTATGGTGGGCAGTGGTGGCCCTGGGGTCAGGGCTGTTTGGAAAAGAGTCGGAGAAAATTTAGAAGAGGAGAACCTTGGTCTTAAAGGATGAGTAGACTCTTGTCAGTAACAAAGAGCAGGACATTCCAGGTAGAGGGAAGAGCATGATGCAGGGAGGGAGGAGGGTGGAGGAGGGGCTGGAGAGCAGGAGGACTGCCAGAGACAGCGGAGAGGTGGGCAAGGACCAGGACTGGGGGCCTGATGCCACTCTCAGGGGTTTAATTATCCTGGGCAGGTGGACAGCCATGGAAGGGGTGCACATGCGGGGGTGACATCATCTGCCTCTCCTTCTACTTAGGTCCCCCAGAACCTCTAGGCTCTCTGTAGGTAGAGCCACAAACACTACTCACATGCCATGTGTTGAGTTTCTCAGCCTCCTGAGGCCTCCTCAGGATTAGCCCCAGAAGCAGCCAGCTTCAATCTCCTGAAGTAGCCACGTCCTCGCACAGCTTTCCTCACTGGGAACCCATCGATGCAGCTCTCCAGTGCATCAGGTCCGAACCCCCACTGCCAGGAGTGACAGTCAAAATACCTCACCTCCGACCCAAGACCCAACGTGGCAGAGTCCCAGAAGCAGCAGAGCTGGAGGCCCCCACCCACCACCCCCAGGGCTGGGCCAGGGATTAACCCTTTCATTGCTAGATCAGGGTGTGGAGAATTTATAGGGTTCCAGGAAAGAATGGGAGCGACAGGGGGGCACTCATGATGCTTGGGGGCAGCCAATCTTTACTCACGAGAGCAGCCTATTTCAGTATGTTCGCAACCCACACACCTGTCCGGGCCACACACTGTCCACGTCGGCCCTTAGGTAAAGACCTGGAAGAGATGCTTCCTGAAGTCCCTTCCAGCAATGACAGGGAGGCCCCTAATCCAAGTGACGGAGGGCTCAAGTGAGACTAAACACGACTTTGAACTGGAAGGCACTTTTGTTGGTCAGTTACCGTAGCACAGTTACTTCTGCGCTAACCAAGAGAATGACTCTGTACTCGAAACTCTGGTCAGTGATGAAACTCACTTTCGAAGAACTTTGGAGTACGTGATGGTTTTCCTGCCTATGGTTTTTCACAAAAGCTGCCAGGAGCCTAGAATTCTGCACCGGGAAATACAGACAAATACTTGCTGTCATCAGAAACCTGTAAAACCGCTCACCAAGTGAAGAGCATATGTGAACAGGGTCTCTGATGAGACATTGGTCCCTGCAATGCCTGCTGGATACTCACTTTTCAATCATCATCAGCTGACTACACGGGAATCCGGGCAGACACGCATGAAAACGTGCAGCATGCACTGATCACAGGCAGCCCCGAGTGGTGTCTCACTTACTTGAAACAAGGAATTAGGCCTGGCAGGTGACTAAGTTGGAATTTCTGAGGTTAACGATCTAGAATAAATAATGTGTGCTACAAAAGATGCTCGAAATTAATATTTATTGAATATCTACTACGCATTCACCACTCTGTTAGGTGCTGGGAGAGACGCAAACACAGTCTCTGCGCTCAAGTTGGGGAACTACCATGGCACATGGTGAACAATAAATTGCTTTTCAACAACACTGAAAAATGTAAAGGACCCTAAAACTATAGGGTGATACAGAACCTCAAGCCTCACAACCAAAGTCACTTCAAAATAGATGTTTAACTTCATGAACAATTTCTAAACACAACTTGAAGCTTTTTCCATCAACAAATATTTGACTCTTACCAACCAGTCAATTGGGTATGTGCCTAGCCCTGTGGATTGTTGTCTACAAAGTAAATGATTTTAAACGACATACTGCGAAGAAGAAAAACACACGGGTTCTCTCTTAGGTAGGGAGCACTTAGCCCTGTGGGAACAGTCCAGGCTAAAGCTGTTTCCTATTGTGTGGGTTTCCAAGATGCCTCCAATCCATGCACCTTCACTCTAGCACCTGTGTCTCTTCTCAGTCAATAGAGTTCACATTGGCCCACTCTGTGTTTCAAATACAGATGTCAGCCCTGCACCAAATCACAGCCCAGCAGCCCCCTCAGAGCTCAGAGGTGTCCCTCAGCCTGGCCTCCCACAGGAAAAGTCCCAATATCTGAGGCTCTAGACAAGATTCTGTACCCAGAACATAGCTTTCAAGAGGGCACCCAAAGGGGAGCTCCGAGTGGCAAGGAAGGCTCTGAGGCTCAGAGATAGGGGGCAGAGGAGCTTCAGGGAGGGGTCTATGGCCTGAGAGGAGAGAGAAGAGGGTCTCACCCCTTCTCTACCTCTAGTGCGCCCAGATTCAGAGGAGATGTTGGCATCATGGGGGCAGAAAAGGAAACAGCACAGCTGCTAACGAAGACTAGACAGGGTGATTTGGGGCCGGAGTAAGTTGGGAGAAGTGAGAAAGAAAGAGAATGAGGCTGGCGGAAATGTCACACTCCAGAAAAGCTGAGGCTTAGCCTACAGGGATGGGGGAGGCCCCGCAGGGAGGGTGGGACACTCTCTTCAGAACAACCAGGAATGGACAGTTTCATCTCCCTCTCAAGAACAACTGCAGGCCGGCGCGGTGGCTCGCGCCTGTAATCCCAGCACTTTGGGAGGCCAAGGCATGTGGATCACAAGGTCAGGAGATCGAGACCATCCTGGCTAACACGGTGAAACCCCATCTCCACTAAAAATACAAAAAAATTAGCCGGGCTTGGTGGCGGTTGCCTGTAGTTCCAGCTATTTGGGAGCCTGAGGCAGGAGAATGGCATGAAACCGGGAGGCGGAGCTTGCAGTGAGCTGAGATGGCACCACTGCACTCCAGCCTGGGCGACAGAGCAAGACTCCGTCTCAAAAAAAAAAAAAAAAAGAACAACTTCAAAGCGCAGGGCGTCAGGGCTGAATGAGTCCTTGGAGATAATGATGATGATCAGTGTTATCATAACAGACAACAGCAACCACTGTGAACTGAGCACTCACTGTGGGTCACATGCTGCGCAGGGCTTTACACAAAGCATCTCATTTAATTCTCACAGCAACCACTGTGCTAAAGAGGAAACAGAGATGCAGAGAAGTTAAGCCACTCTCCCAGGGTCACCGAGTTCGTGGCAGACTGGCCTGGAACCCGGGTCTTCTGATCACTTCAGATCCTGTGTTTAGTCAGCTGTCTTTTGAATGCAAGCTTCAGATAATTCTTCTTAGCACAGGAACTGTTCTGAATTGTCATTGCACATTTCATGACCATAAACTACTTTCGTAAATGATTTCTCTTTTATGAAATGGATTAGAGCATGCAAACTTGCCCTAAAGTCCTCTCACACATCTTATGGGAATGATATGGGAGGATGTCCTTCACCCTCTAAATAGCCTGTAATTTTGAAATATTTCTGAATTGATAGGGTCAGAGGATTATTTAAAACTCCTGTACGATCATAATCGCCTCTCTGTCTCACACAAGAATGGGTGTGGGGGTTAACATCATGAAAATAAAATAGAAAAAGATGCCTCGGGCCAAGTACAGTGGCTCACGTCTATAATCCCAGCGTTTTGGGAGGTCAAGGTGGGCAGATCACTTGAGGCCAGGAGCTCAAAACCAGTCTGGCCAAGATGTCGAAATCCTGTCTCTACTAAAAATACAAAAATCAGCTGCGCATATGGCACGTGCCTGTAGTCCCAGCTACTCAGGAGGCTGAGGCAGGAGAATTGCTTGAACCCAGGAGGCGGAGGTTGCAGTGAGCCCAGATCATGCCACTGCACTCCAGCCTGGGCAACAGAGTGAGACTCTGTCTCAAAAACATAAATAAATAAATAAAAATAAAAAGATGTCTTGGAGTGACCTTGGATGCCTCTTGATTTCCGCATCTAATCAATATCTCTGTAATCTCTCTCGTCACCGTCCTGCACACACCCCCCAAACCACTGCCACTGTCATCGTCACCTCTGGAGTTCTCTGCAGTCGCCTCCTACCCCAAATCCTCCAACCTATCCTTTACAGTGTAGCTGTGGGGACTTTTCTTAAAAATCCCAGCAGGTGGCCCTCGGGCTTAAAAGTGTTGATGATAGAGACAGAAAGTAGGATGGTGGCGGTTGCCAGGAACTAGGGTGAGGGGAGCATGGGGGGTGAGTGTTAAATGGGTGCAGAGTTTCAGTTTTACAAGATGAAAGAATTCTGGAGATGGATGGTGGTGCTGGCTGTACGGCATTTTGAATGTGTTTAATGCCACTGGACTGTACACTTAAAAATGGTTTACATGGTAAATTTTATGTTATGTATATATACCACAATAAAAACATCAATTTAAAAAGTATCTGATGATTTCTAATGGTCTCAGGATACAATGTCTTTTCCTCAGGGAGATACTCAAGGGTCCTAAGAATGTGGTTTCAGGCAAGGCGCAGTGACTCACACCTGTAATCCCAGCATTTTGGGAGGCTGAGGAAGGAGGATTGCTTGAGGCCAGGAGCTTGAGACCAGCCTGGGCAACATAGCAAGACCTCTGTTAAAACAAAATGTAAACTCAATGGGTTAAAAAAAACAAAAAACAAACAAACAAACAAACAAAACCAGCAGGTTTTAAAGATTGGGGTAAAAAGAATGTGGTCCCAATCTTGTTTTTTTTGTTTTGTTTTTTTAGAGACGGAGTCTCACTCTGTCGCCCAGGCTGGAATGCAGTAGCGCAATCTCGGCTCACTGCAACCTCCACCTCCCAGGTTCAAGTAATTCTCCTGTCTCAGCCTTCTAAGTAGCTGGGATTACAGGCTCCCGCCACCACGCTCGGCTAATTCTTGTATTTTTAGTAGAGACGGGGTTTCACCATCTTGGCCAGGCTGGTCTCGAACTCCTGACCTCGTGATTCACCCACCTCAGCCTCCCAAAGTGCTGGGATTACAAGCGTGAGCCACCGTGCCCGGCCATGTGGTCCCAATCATTAGCAGCGACCTCACCTCCCACCTCCTTGCCTGCTGCCCACACACACACCATATCCCAACAAATCCGTTCCAAAACTGCCATGCCTTCTCATGACTCCTTGCCCTGTACATGCTGTTCCTTCTCTCTGGGATGCACCTCTCCCTCTACCAATGGCTGGGAACATCTTAAGACCCATTTAAATAAGTCACCTCTTCTGCAAAGCCTTCACACCTCCACATACTTGGCACCCAATGTGACCTTCTTCTCAAAGGCACAGGCCATGTCTTTGTGCCCTAGGTCTCCCCAAGGCCTAGCAGACACTCAGTGAATGTTTGTTAACTGTTTAATGAATACGAGTTTTGTCCTCATCTGGGGGAGCTTGACAAGACCTACATAAATGAAGTAATTCATTTCTAAAAAGTGTGATGCAATCTAGAGGTAGAATCGCATCTTCAACAAGAGGGAGATCTTTGTGGGTCTTGGAGGAGGGCAAGTCTGGGGAGGGAAAAGCCTTCCAGGTAGGGGCATCAATGACAGTAAAGCTCCCCCAACCTTTTCCAGAGAGAGAAAGATGAAATCCAGGCTAAGGCTTTTCCCAGGCTCCAGCTTCTGCACACTGTCCATGCATAGCTTTTGCTTCTTTTTTCTGCCATGTAGACTGGAAACCCAAGTATAACTGCAGGGGATGTGCTATTTTTGAGCTGCCCAGCCTCTGAAGCCCCTTTCTTTGTTGGAAGAGTCCCCCACTTTATGAATCTTAGTGGGAAGTGGAGCCCACTTTCCTCTTTGAAAGGTGTACATTCTAGATACTTATTCCCCCTAGCTTATCTTGAACCTTGGCATGGCACGTGACTTGGGCCTGGCCAGAAACCACAGCCAGGATTTTGAATCTGGAGTGAGTGATCCAAAGCAGCAGGGACTGTGGAGAATTCCTTTGTGGGGCAGCAGCAAGGTTTGGTGTCATGGATTTCAATGAGAGTAGAGGGTACTGGACTGTGTTGGCATCCAGGTTCCAGGACCTGGTGCCATGGAGTCAGTGCAGCATGCTGTGATGTCTGCTGTTCAGTGGCAGAAGCAACAGGGATCTCCCTGGGAGAGGTCTGCATGGTGATTTGGGCCATGGTTCTAGCTGCACACCCTCCCAGAGCCTGCTCATTCAATAAGCCTGCTTCACCAACATGCCTCACCATCAGTAAGAAGTAGTAGTCTTATATTTTAATCCACTAGAGTTGGTTTCTTTCATTTGCAAATAAGGACTCTGATATAGTAATTAATACAGACCAAGCTAGGCCCCTGGTCTTCAGGAAAGGGAAAGAAAATATGCATTTTCTGAGCATCTACTAGGTGCTTACTAGTGCTCTAAAAACTTCAGCTAATGTACCTAGATGTGCTTTTTTCCTGGATGCTTTGAGGATCTTGGAGTGATAATCTCATCTGCACTGCCCAGACCTCTGACAGTGTAGGGGCTGTCAGAGCCCTGCTTCATCAACATCACCTCCAGGCCGAGGTTTCAGCATCAGCCTCCAGATCCCAGCCCCGGCAGGGACAGCTTATATGGCAGCTACAACTGTCCAGCAAAGACCCAAGACTGCCTGCTTTGGCCTGGTGAGCTAAATCCTCATTTCACTGACTTCTTGCATTTTTTATTTTAATCTCTCTCATTTGATCTCATGTTCTAAATCTCTTGGCTCAAGAAGCAACAAGTTACTACCTTTTGTCCTCTATTCTAGGAAGTTTGTGTGACGGTTGTAGCAGCTGGATTCCGTCTGAACACATTCCAGCAATTTGCCTGCTGCAGGATCCTTCAGAGTGAGGCTGGCCGCATCAGTCTGGTCAACTGCAGCTCTGAGTTTCAGAACCACAATCAGTGAGTGTGGCTGGGACCGTTTGCATCAATTACAGCAATTGCTGTCCCCAGGCAGAGAGCATCTCATATTAATAGCTGAGTGGGTTGATGAAACTCTGTTTTTTTCCAGGGGTGGCTTTTGATGTAACAAGCTTTTATGTCCTTTGTCTAGATGAATGACGGCCCCAAATATCTTACCTGGGTTTTCCCTGGTTTAAAGAAATCCAGAAGAGAAATCATCCAAATAAATCAGGGTGATTGATCACATTCAAAAGGGTTCTTTTCTCTCTCTGCAAAAGGTTTCTTCACTGGGTTCTCTCAGCTGCCTTCTGGTGCAGTTGAGAATTTGTTTACAGAACTGGACATGACTAAGGAGAAGGAGGGCGGTCAGGGGCTGCCTGGATCTTCCAGCCCCTCCCAGCTAGAGTCACGGGTGCCTCCAGCTGTGTGCTGGAGCCTGGCCAGAGCCTGAAGCTGTCCTGACCAGCAGCCTCAGCTCTGTCCTTTGGGTACTGTGCACTAGCCTATGACTCCTCCTTCCATCCTTTGTGAATTCGTCCACTTGGCCATTGCTTTCTTGGCACCCAGCGTGTCTGCCAAGCACTCTGCTAGGCACTGGGGCTACACAGGCAAATCACATGGATGTAGCACCCCCTCTCTGAGATACCTTCAGCTATTAGACAAGTGGACCAGGGGAAGCAACATCAAATAACTACCTGCTTGGGGAGTCCAGGATGGGGGAGCTCACCTAGCTGAGAGGGGCTCAGAGCCCTAGAACACCCCAGGGAGAAAGTGCCATTTCCTCGAAGACCTGAGAGATGAGCGGGTAGCCAGGGGAAGATGGCAGCAGAGCAAAGCCCAGAAGAGGCTGAAGCAGAGAGAAGGAATGGAGCCAGAAGAGAAGACAGAGAGGAGTCAGGGAGCTCCTCACCAGCCTTCCTCCCTGGAGCTTCCTAACAACCCTGTGGGCTAGGACTCTCACTACCATCACCCCCATTTTACAAATGGGGAAACTGAGGCACAGAGCGGCCAGCTGACCTGCCCAACGTCACATATCTCGTGAGTAGTGCAGCCATGATTTGAACCCAGGTCATCTGGCTCCTGAGTCCAACCACCATGCTGAGCTGCAGCTGAATAACGGTGAAGGGTTTTAAGTCACAAAGCAAAATGAAGGTCACACTTCCGTTTCTTTGTTTTATTTTGTTTTGTTTTTGAGACGGAGTCTCGCTCTGTCGCCCAGGCTGGAGTGCAGTGGCCGGATCTCAGCTCACTGCAAGCTCCGCCTCCCGGATTCACGCCATTCTCCTGCCTCAGCCTCTCGAGTAGCTGGGACTACAGGTGCCCGCCACCTCGCCCAGCTAATTTTTTGTATTTTTTTAGTAGAGACGGGGTTTCACCGGGTTAGCCAGCATGGTCTCGATCTCCTGACCTCGTGATCCGCCCACCTCGGCCTCCCAAAGTGCTGGGATTACAGGCTTGAGCCACCGCGCCCAGCCCACACTTGCGTTTTTTACAGAGCTGCTCCTGCTGAAGGGGTTGAGGGTAGCACAGCGAGTCTCCCAGCATGTCCTGGGCTGTTAAAGTGCCCATGTGCTTGGTGCTGAGCTGGTTAGGGCAGGAGGAGGAGAGGTAGAAGAGTCCTCTGCACCACAGCTGCCTAGCTGTCCTGGCCGGTCACATTCCAACTTCGTATCCAGATCCACCTTTTCGGGAGTCAGCCCCGTCCAAACGGAACTCCAGCCCAAGGAGAAACACCTGTGCCTTCCTGCCTTCCCAGGGGCCCCTCCAGGGGCAGCAGGAAGGATGGAAACACAGATTGGCATGACCTCAGTGGCTGTCCCCACAGGGGTCCCTTTCACTCCATAGCCTTCTGGTGCCTGAGCCCACACTCATGTCTCCCTTCTCTCAACTCCCATAGCACTTATTGTGAGAAGCACACAATCAACTCCTGTGTGCATTGTTCTCTAGCTGTTTTGTGGTCATTCATCTCTTCAACTATCTCGAATTGTCTGGAGATGAGTCATAATTAGGGAGATGATTATGTACCAAAACTTAAAAAAACCCAACTCTCATATATGTCCAGAGAGAGACAGAGAGAGAACGTATATGTCTACGTATAATATGAAGCATAAAAATACGAAACATAATGACCATTTTTTTGTGATGATTAAGGCTAATTGCCGTGTACCTAGGGCCTGCCTGGGACATATGGGCCATGTACCTCGACACTATTTGGCCCTGGCCTCTCCAGCTTTTTTATGAGCTCTTTATGGGTTTGTCGTCTCTGCCTTGTCCACTGATTGCCTTGCATAGACCATAGAAATGGGCTCCCCAAAGCCCTAGCTATCACTCTACTCAAAGTCATCTGTGGAAATGGGGAGTAGATTTCAGAGGAAGTGTCGGGAATAATTCTGCTCCCACCTTCTAAGTAGCCACCTCTGGACTGCTGTGGACCCAGAAACCTGCGAACTGAACAACTTGCAACTGAAGAGAAAGGGGATTTTCCCTGCCTTTGCTGACCTCCAGGTTAGGCACCCACCTCTGTGCTCTCAGTCAAGCTCCTTCTAAGCACAGACTGTGTCTTAATCATGCTGGAAACCCCAGCCCTTAGGACAGCATCTGGCAGGTGGAAGACCTTCAAACATTTTGTGGAATGAATTAGCAGGAAATTGAGTCTGAGCAAGGGCTTGGAGAATGCTCCTCTAAGTCTTGTACGGGTGAGCATCAGTCTGTGATCTTGCGACAGTTTTCTGATGGCTCAGGGACCTTCTGTGCTGGCTTCAAGGTTCTGGGTATACTCTTCCGAACAGAGGCAATCCTGTATCTATGGAACATCTGCTGAAGACATAGCTCTGCCTTGTGTGCTTTCCTCCTGTGGCTTTACTATTCTAGTGACTCTGCATATGGTTGGGCACATAGTAAGCACACAAGGCCAATGGTCAGCGTTATTGGAAACGCATCCTGAATGGTCTGGATCCAGTCTCCAAACAAGCCTTCACTGAATGCCTTCTGTGGCCCAGTAAAGTCACCAGGGACATGCAGGTCAGATGTAACTTCTCCTACTGGGAGGTAGCAGTCTGATGGTGGTAGTGGGAGAGGACGGGAACCATGTAGACAATTAAAGGGAACAGACAAGGGACAAGGAGGCACCTCTTTCGCTGCTGGATGTGTTGAGCATAGAAACAGAGCCTTCCACATGAAAATAAAATCAGCCTCTGACTCACGGGTAGATACATATTCAGCCGCCCACCAGCCTCAAATAACTAAACATTGTTCCCAGGCCAGCAAACACTGGAGCTTCTGTCTTCCATTGCAGGTAGCACAGATTCTTGCTTGTTGTAATAGCAGATTGAAATCAGACAGACCTGTTTTTAAGTCTTAACTCTAAAGTTTACCAATTGGGATAGGTAATTTAACCTCTCTGAGCATCAGTTTAGTCAGCCAGTGGGAACTACAATAGCTAAGTTTATCCAGCTGTTGAGCAGTCACCGAATACAAGATTTAAAAAAACAAAAAAAAAAAACAAAAAAACCCCTTACCCTCAAGAGGCTCATGGTCCGGTAAGGGAGAGAAGAGAGACTGGTATGTTGCAGACACACATTAAAAGCTATTAAAAGATATCCATATCTGACCAGGCATAGTGGCTAACACCTGTAATCCCAGCACTTTGGGAAGCCAAGGTGGGCAGATCACCTGAGGTCATGGGTTCAAGACCAGCCTGACCAACATGGTGAAACTCCATCTCTACCAAAAATACAAAAATTAGCCAGGCGTGGTGGCATGTGCCTGTAGTCCCAGCAACTTAGGAGGCTGAGGCAGGAGAATTGCTTGAACCCGGGAAGTAAAGGTTGCAGCGAGCCGAGATCATGCCACTGCACTCCAGCCTGGGCAACAGAGTGAGGCTCCAAAGAAAAGAAACAGATATCCATATAATTTGTTGGGTAAAAAAAAGGTTACTAAATGCATTCAATAGAATACACACATGTATTTATATGTATGTGTATGTGTGTAGAGAGAGAGATTTATTAAAAGGAATTTGTTCACACAGTTATGGATGCTGGCAAGTTCAAAACCTGCAGGCCAGCAGGATGTAGATCCAGGAGAGCTCATGTTCCCTCTCTAGTTCTAAAAGCATCTGCGGGGGACACAGGAAGGGCCGGCGCTTCGGATGGAGTCTGACGGCAGTCTGCTGGAAAGTTCCCTCTTGCTCAAATAAGGATGCTTTTTGTGTTCTTTTCAGGTCTTCTGACTTGATGAGGCCCACCCATATTAGGGAGTGCAAACTGCTTATTCAAAGTCTACTGATCTAGGCCAGGTGCAGTGGCTCACGCCTATAATCCCAGCACTTTGGGAGGCTGAGGCAGGTGGATCACTTGAGATCAGGAGTTCAAGACCAGCCTGGCCAACATGATGAAACCCCGTCTCTACTAAAAATACAAAAATTAGCCAGGCATAGTGGTGCACATCTATAATTCCAGCCACTCAGGAGGCTGAGGCAGGAGACTCGCTTGAACCAGGGAGGTGAGGGCTGCAGTGAGCCAAGATCACACCACTGTGCTCCAGCCTGGGTGACAGAGTGAGACTGTCTCAAAAAACAAAACCAAAAAAACCACCACCAACAACAAAGTCCACTGATTTAAACGCTAATCTCATCCAAAAACACCCTCACAGAAACACCCAGAATAGTGTTTGACTAAGTATCTGGGTATCGTGATCCACCAAGTTGACACATACAACTAACCATCACCCTGAACAAAGTGAATAAAGTTTCAAACTAAGGAATATGTAGAAAGACTTCCTTGACCAGGCTCCCTTGATTTCCCCACCTATCTGTGACTCTGCGAAACCTCATTTAGCACCCACAGGCCAGGTGGGGGCAACTCTTTATCTGCCCACTGCACAGAAGCACCAATAGTAATTATATGAAGATTTTGGGTGAAAAGTCCCACTCAAATGTTTGCTTGTCACTAAACTAGCTGCCATATGGCAGGAAAGGAAGAAGTTTCTGGCGATCCACTGGTCTGAGTAAATAAATCACTGAAACAATTTATGAGAGTGAGCTCAACCAGGTCTCATTCATTCTGAAATGTACATGGAATGCAGCCATTCTGTAGACCATTAACTGCACTAATTACAACAATGATTCAAGAGATAAGCTTTCACTAAACATTTAATAAAGTTCTAAGGTTCCTTGCAGCTGGATAGCATCCCCCCAGGGCTGTACCCCATCCCCAAGCAGAGGGAAAGAAGGAAAAAAGAAAATGCTACTTACTGAACACTTGCTATATGCTCAGCATTTTCCTATGTGACAGTTCATTTAATCTCCAAACAACTCTTTGATGTTGCGATGATGATGATGATGATGATGATGATGATGATGATTTTTGAGACAGGGTCTCACTCTGTTGCCTAGGCTGGAGTGCAGAGGTGCAATCATGGCTCACACCAGCCTCAACCTTCTGGCCTCAGGTGATCCTCCCATCTCAGCCTCCCAGGTAGCTGGGACTGCATGTGTGTGCCATCATGCCCAGATAACTTTTATATTTTTTTGTAGATACAGGTTTTTGCCATGTTGCCTACACTGGTCTGGAACTCTTGGGCTCAAGTAATTCACCATCTCAACCTCCCAAAGTATTGGGATTACAGACATGAGCCACTGTGCCCAGCTGGGATTATTTTTCCAGATTACAGATAGAGGGAACTGAGTTTCACAGAAGATCAAGGTATCCAAGCTCAAATCACATATAAATAGCAGGGCTGGATTTTAGGGTCTTCTGGCTCCATGTTAATGTGCTCCTTTTTGTTCCAGGAGTTTCTTCATACCAGGTAACTTAGAAAAAATAACAAGAACTTCATAAATAAGGTAATAATTTCTCAGTACTCCCTTTGCTAGCTGTCTGTTCCCTGCACTTCTTCCCAGTATGTTGGATGTGATGCTTAACAGGTTTCATATTTACTAGGGAGAAACTCTTAGAAGACAGAGGCTGGTCTGATCTGTCCTAGGTTCTCTGCAGCACCTAGCAGAGATCTGGGGAGACTTGGTGAGGCAGCCTCAGCAGTGGTTAAAAAGATGGGCTTTGGCACCCAAACTGCATGGGGTCC
This sequence comes from Theropithecus gelada, assembly GCF_003255815.1. Classification (NCBI taxonomy): domain Eukaryota; kingdom Metazoa; phylum Chordata; class Mammalia; order Primates; family Cercopithecidae; genus Theropithecus; species Theropithecus gelada. The sequence goes on along the minus strand of NC_037681.1, from coordinate 30,091,742 downwards.
GTATCCAAGTTCTGCCGCTCTCTAGCTGTGTGGCCCTGTACATCATGCTTGACCACCCTGTGCCTTCATTTCCTTGTCTGTGAAATAGAGACGGTGAGCATAATAACACCTACTTTGTAGTGGCATTAAGCAGATTGGATAAGTTAATTCTCGCTAAAAGACTTAAAATAGTGCTTGACACATGCAATCACTCAACACACATTAGTTCTTTCTGTTTCCAGGGACTTCAAGTTCCCAGAGCCTTATTTCTCTCCAACCCGAGTTCTTTCAGGCACAGAAGCCTTTAGCTATGCAGAGGGTCCTCTGAATCTTCCTAAAATGCAATTTTATACAGCATCATTGGTTGGAAGCAGTTTTTACCCATGATTCCAGATGATTGCAACCAGATGAGTTGGTGTTCAATAAATATTTGATTGAATGAAAGCAGAAATTTCAGAGACTGAGGTACAGAAAGCAGCAAAAACTTGCCCAAGGTCACTGGGGGAGATGGCAGCACAGCCTAGACTTTCTGACAAAGAATTTAGTGTGCTTGCTCCTTCTGGTAGCACCTCTCCCTACCACAGAGGTCCCATCCCCTGACGATTTCCTCTCCAGGGTCTCTATCCCCCATCCACCTCCACTGGCTTCTCCCCTTGCCCGGGTTGCCTCTAATTTTGGTGAGCTTGAAATTCACTGGTCATACAGAAGGCATTTTATCTGACCTTCCACATGCAAATTCTTTCCATTGGGATTTCTCGGTGTCCAGCTCCACCCCAGCCCACAGGGCCATAAACACTCATGTGTCTGCAGTGGGGCCCCAGGGATTCCAGAAATAACAGCAGGGCCCTCCATTAGAAGGCTGGAACATAGTAAGGCATTTCTGCGTTAAGACACAGGCCCTTTCCAATCCAGGCCGCTCCTGTCTGTCAAAGCACAAAGCAACCTTTACAAGTCAGGACAGGGAGGGGCAGTCAAGAGGGAGTCTGAATTTCTGGAAAGTCGGCACCTTCTCCTCCCATCTGTCTGCACTCTCAGATCTCCCATTCTAGAGATTCTCCGGATTCGCTCAGGTCTCCACCGAGAATGGGAAATTCTTTCTTGCCTGTGGCATTCTTGGGCCTTCTATGATCCATTCTCCCTAGACCTGCTGGAATCGGGATCATAGCAGCGTGAACCCAGAGGGCAATTCGCATCTTAAGATGGCACAAAGGCCACTCGCCAGACGGGCTGGACAGCCACCCTACCTGGATGGAGTTAGGGGACTGGAGTGCCAGGAGAGACAGGAGTGGTTTAAAAGGAAAGGGAGCTGCCAGGGATTACCCTGAATGGGAGGGGCCTGGGGAAATCTTTCTCAGCAGGGTGAGAAACTTCAGCAGGGTGTTCCCCAGGAGGAGAAAATCAGAAATCGACATCCAGGGAGAGGATTTCGGCTTTTCAAGTGTGCTCTGACAAATAATACCAGAAACAAAAAGCGTGTGCGCATGTGACAATGATGTGAAAAATTATGGATTTAGATGCATAACCTGGAAAGCCTGAAAGAAACATAAAAATTGCTTTTTTGCGGGGAGCGATGTTATGGGCAGGGTTTTTTTGGGGGGGTGGGAAGGGGTGGTTCTAGGTGTTTTCCTGCAGACTGTGCTGAATGTCATTTCCCATTTTAAAGAAAACCACAATACTTGGCATTGTCACAGAGACTCGCCTGGATCTTCTGGGACCTACCTTTTCACAAGGGAAGTTTTTGTTTTAGGGTGCCCATCTGAAAACCTGAATTTATCACGTACGTGCCATACTGAAGCCACTGTCTCCAGGAATCAATTATTCTTTAATAGGGATGCGGTTTGCTTAATTCCCAGCCCTAATGGCAACGTGATTAAGGTCTGAGTTTAGTATCTTGGGATCCAAACCTTTGTCACAGATCGGAAGGTGGAGGAAAGAAAGGCCCCTGTGCTCCCAAACAGCTGAATATGTCACCCTCCAGTTCAGACTCGGCCAGAGACCTTGAGATGCAATGCACCATCCGCACCGGGAGACGTAGTCGCCGCTTCGGAGGTCGTGCGCGCCTCTGGGTCTCGTGCCGCACCCAGAAGTGCCGGGGTGGCGGGGAGGCTGAGGGGAGTTGGTAACGGCATCGCCATGGCAACAGTGACGTCCTTTTACCCTGGATCTAATTGGAGGAAACCCCGTGGCCGAAGCCGCAGCCTGCCGGCCAACCGAACTTCCCCGCGCCGACCCACCCTCCTAGCCTCCGCGTTCCCTCCCGCTCCGCCCCCCTCGCCCCCTTCCGCGCGCTCGGTCCTCATTGGCCAGCGGCGCGTCGGGGGGCGGGACTCTCGGGCCAAGCTCGGCGCATCATTGGGCGGCGGACCTCCCCTCGGCTCCGGGGTAGGCTGAGACGGGAGGGTCCTCAGCTAAAGCCAAAAGCATATCAAAGTGGTGGGACTCGCGTCGCGGCCGCGGAGACGTGAAGGTGAGCACCTGGGTCGGCCCGCGGGCATCCTCCGGCCGCTCTGGGCTTGAGGGCCGGGCGGAGGTGCCGCCCTCGGGAGCAGCCGGCTGTCGATGCCGCTCCCCTCAGGGACGGCTCCGGGCGGGAAGGTGCGGGGCCAACGGTCGCTTCCATCTTGGGCCGGCCGGGCGGGGGTGGCGGGAGCGGTCGCGGCTCGGGCTCTGTGCGCGCCGGGCCTTCGCGCCGCCCCCGCCTCCTCCCGCCGCGGACCGCGGCCTCCCCGGGCGCCCGGCGGGGGCGGGGGCGGGGGAGAGGGAAATTCAAGCGGCCGCATGTGCTGGAGACAAAAGCGGGCGGCGGGCCGCATTGTCTGACGGCGCTCCCTCCCTGCTTTTTGTTCTCGCCTCGCCGCCCCGCCCCTCCGCAGCTCTCGAGGCTCCTCCCGCTCCGGGTCGGCGCTCTCCCTCGCTCTCCTAGCCCTCCGCCCCGGTCCCGGCCCCGCGCCCGCCATGGAGAAGACTGAGCTGATCCAGAAGGCCAAGCTGGCCGAGCAGGCCGAGCGCTACGACGACATGGCCACCTGCATGAAGGCGGTGACCGAGCAGGGCGCCGAGCTGTCCAACGAGGAGCGCAACCTGCTCTCCGTGGCCTACAAGAACGTGGTCGGGGGCCGCAGGTCCGCCTGGAGAGTCATCTCGAGCATCGAGCAGAAGACCGACACCTCCGACAAGAAGTTGCAGCTGATTAAGGACTATCGGGAGAAAGTGGAGTCCGAGCTGAGATCCATCTGCACCACGGTCCTGGTGAGTCCTCGGCGCGGGGAGCAGGGGAGGCCTTTTGTGCGATACTTTTCATTGGGAGTTTCGCGGGCACTGAAAGAAAGGTGAGCCGGGGCTTACCGGACTCTGCCGAGGTGGAGGGTTTCAGGTGAGCCCTGACTTGCCTTCTGTGTCTCTCCGGTTCTAGAGACTCAAGAGGCTGCTTTTCCAAGGATAAGTTCTTTTTTTTTTTTTTCTTTCCCCCAGATGCTGGGTAGCTGCCAAACGATGGAACTTGGAAACATCCAAGTAGGTCTCTGCGAGACTGAAAGGCGTTTTTAAGTTTCTTGTGCGGGGAGATCTGTGAGCTCTCTAATGGCTTCAGGCAGTTGAAAGAAGGCGCAGTCACCTTTTTGTTACAGACAATGTAGTAGGGATTTTTTCCCAAACCCAGTAATGGAAACTTGCTTCGAAAATCTGAACAGATACTTTATTTTTCAAGCAAGAGTATCTGTTGCGCTCCCCCCCACCCCCTATAAACAGGAGAGGAGGGGAGTTCAGTAAATGTGAAAAGGGCACAGCTCTATCTGAAGAACACAATGTCCTGGTAAATTTCAACATTTAATAACATTTCCTTGCTGTTGCACAGCTGTGCTTAAACACTAGTGTTGAAGGGAATTCGTTTCTAGTGTGGAGCGGACAAGGAAAGCTTTCCAGGTTTTGAACTGTCCAGTCTTAGCAAGGACGATTGTTGGGTGGAGTAGGTGGCTGCTGTGATTCACCCTTATTAGTGAGAGAGAACATTTTTAGCTTTGTCATTGCACGGATCTTTTGATCCGTAGGATAAGTTTTTCAAATTGAAATACCAGCATTATATCCAGGAGTGTTTTTAAATGTTTCAGTGCTGCAAAGAGTCATTTCTATGAATAAAATAGGAAATAATCCGATATGGTTTGCCTTTCTTTAAGTGTCGCTTTTACAAGAGGCCTACTTATTTTTGATGTGTTTGTGCACATCATATTTTAGGTGGGCTTTGATAGACAAGCATAGTAGACTGGCGATTTTTTCAAAAGGGAGTGGAAGAAATAATTTCTCCCTGGCCCCCTCCTCCACCCCCGAAGCCTTCTTTCTTCATGTCATCAGAATGGTGGGGCAGGGAATATATTCCCCACCCCTTGTTTAAAAAAAAAAAATCCACGAGACTTTTTTAACCTCTTTTTCTAATACGATGACAGGCGATCCGGACAAAATCATGGCTGATGGAAATAACTGGTAAAGGGGGAAAGAAAGTATTGTAGACAGAGTGTGTACTAAAGTGGAGAAAACTTGAGATTATTTACTTTATGAAGTCAAAACTTTGTTGTATTTATCCGTGTGCTCTTAGCTTCCAGTCCCTGCTTGGCATTGAAGAAACACTTGTAAAAGCTTTTTGGACTGAATTGCTTGTATTAAAAAATTTTGCCAACTTGAAAGTAATGGTAGACTTCAACTTGAGTAACATATGGTAATGGCTATTAACAGCATTATCTGTTACCAAGGGAAGACTCACAAGAATTACATATGTTAAGGTTTTCTATATATGTATTTTGGGTGCTCTCACAGCATATTTCAGTCTCTTTCTGTTCAGTTTTTTACTTTTCAGTTAGTTATCTTGAAGCAATTCAGAATCACCACATGATTTTTCTTTTTCTCGAGCAAGGTGACTCTGAGCCGAAGGAATATTCGTTTTATTTTGTGGCTCTTATAAATTCTGATTTTTACGATAACATTAGTGGGGGAAGAGTTTTGCTTAGTTGATATGTAGCTTGAGAGACAGACCAGGTGACGTTAGAATAGAACTTTCATACAGACCATTTCAATGGGGACAACCCCTGAATTTAGGACAGTCTCTTTTATATACTGAGAAGAAATAGAATAGTTTAGCTTGATGAATCTGAGACACCAAGGCGTAAATGAAATATTCATAAAATGGCATAAGAAGCTAACTGGGGCTTGGTGGCCAACCTATAAAAAAATATCTTGGGAAAGCACTTTTTCAAGTTGGCAACTATATTGAGAGCTTTCTGTGTGCCAGGCATTGTGCTCTAAGCAATATGGGGAAGTACAAAACAGAATTGTGGATTTTGCCCTCTGATGATTCATAATTTAGAGAGCATGTGAGAGATACACAAACATAAATAACACAATATTCCCATCAGACAGTTAATGAACACAGTGCTATGTAGTCTGAAGGAAATAGAAACCTTTGAAAAGGCTTCACAAAGATAGGTTTTTGGGGGCTGAACATTGAGAGAAGAGGCTGGCAGAGGTGTCAGGATTAAAGGCTGAAGGAATACCTGAATATCCGGGATAGGGCTTTTTCAGGAAACAATGCGTCGGCATGGCTGGAGCAGAGTTCATGTGTAGAGTTGTTGCAGGAGACAAGCCTGGAAAGGAAGGCAGGAATGATCATTTATAGAAGGTTGGAGTAAGGGGGTTTCTTCATTTGGTTGATGGGAAACTGGAGTTTTTTTATGCCTGGGCATAACAAGATCCCATCTCTACAATAAATAAGTAAAACTTGGGGTCTTGAACTTCTGGCCTCAAGCAGTCCTCATGACTTAGCCTCCCAAAGTCCTGGGATTACAGATGTCAGCCACCACTGTACACATAGCAGCATCTAGAATTCGTGGTTTGAGTGCTAACTAACCAGTCTGTGATCTGAACTGATGGACAAGGAAGTGATAGACAAGTGAACAAGAGTCTGATAATTGATGAGTTAGTAATTTAATAAGGAGTCTAGGAAAGTAGAGTAAAACCTAAAATTTCTGAACCTGCATGCTAATACAGGGTTTTCTTTTTTTCCTTTGGTGAACAGGAAGAAAAATTTGGTGTGGAGGAGGTGAGACTTGACTTGGTGGTTATAGAAGACTAGTAGAAGTAACGTGAAGGATAGCCAAATTTTGATAGAAAAGAGCAGATATTCTCAGCCTCTTCTTTCCCTTTCATACAGTAGATTGAGGCAGAATTACTTGAACCATGTATTCAAAATAACTCTGTGAACAACTCTCAACCCTTTTGATAATCATTGTATTGAAAGAGGTTACTGAACCGTGGAAGCAGAAAAAAATGTTAAAATCCAAGAGTAAGGAACTATAAGTGGACCAAACTCTCTAAGATGAGAGGAGTTAGAGAAGATTTCATCCAGTTAGAGCTGTCTCTCAGTGTCATTGTAAAACCGAAGACTTTGGGCTAAACTTTCTAAGTCTCTTCCAGTTCTCATAGTTTGGGGCTGTAGGGTAAGTAGGTCCTAGCCATTCTGCTTGCTCTGACATCCTTCTACCTCTTAAATGAGGAGTTTTTAAAGTCCAGGTTGAAGAATGTGAAGAATACATAACAGGTTGAAAACTGGTGACTTCAGCGAAATGGCTTCAGAAAGAAGTGAGGCAGAAGTCATTGGTGATCTTACTGAGTGTTGGGAGGAGCAAAATCTAGGCAAAAAAAAACTGGGCTTTGGCTGTGGTGGCTCATGCCTGTAATCCCAGCACACTGGGAGGCCAGGGCCGGTGGATCACCTGAGGTCAGGAGTTAGAGACCAGCCTGGCCAACATGGTGAAACCCCATCTCTATTAAAAATACAAAAAAATTAGCCAGGTGTGGTGGCACATGCCTGTAGTCCCAGCTACATGGGAGGCTGAGGCAGGAGAATCGCCTGAATCTGGGAGGTGAAGGTTGCACTCCAGCCTGGGCCACAGAGCGAGTCTCTTGTCTGAAAACAAAACCAAAACCCTGGGCTTAAATATTACAGGTAAGATGTTTAGGAGTCATTAAGAAGAACTTGGGTATGAGAGAAGGGCAAATGGAAAAAGTTAGAGGGGTTCACAAAGCCCCTCTGGGACTTGGGAACAAAATCTGTCATTTACAAAGTCAGTGACCTGGAATAAGAACCAGGCAGTTTGAATGTATACAAGATAATTTCTATCTTAAACATCATATTATCCTCTCCTGTACATCAGTTCTAGTAGAATTTCAGTAAATTGCTTCAGCATAATGCATAAACAAGTTCAGAAACTAAAGTGCATATTATGATTTTTAAAAATAAGAGTCAGTTAAAATAATATGTAGAGAATCTCTGAAAGTTGTCTTAGTGTAAAAGCTTTGTAACCTTAATTGAGTAATATGCTTGAATTTAGTTGTGTTTAAATTTAATCTCAATAAAAAATGTCTTATGCTGGTCATTATTTTTGAGTAAGACTGATATGTTTTTCTTCGTAGTTAATGAATCTGAATGTGATTTTATTGACACAATGGAAAAAGTATGGACTCTGAATCAATTTTTGAATCATTGCTCCATTACCTTTTAGTTGCATGGACACTGGCAAATTTCTTAATCTGTCAGACTCTCTTTCTTCTGTAAATTGATGATGATGGTGCCTGTTTTTAGAGACTTGTAGTTAGAATAATGGCTCATAATTGACATTTACCAGGCATTCACTGCACACTAAACACTATTTTAAGCGTTTTATACTCACTTTGCTCCGCTAAGGTAGGTTGATAGTATTTCTGTTTCACAGTTGAGGAGAATGAGGCATAAAGAAGTTAGTAATGTGGTCAAGATTATAAAGCTAGTAAGTGATAAGAGCAAGGATTTGAACCCAAGTGGCGTAACTGCTTACGACATGGACCACAGTAGGCCCTAAGTGCATGGTAGCTCACTTAAGACCATGGTGTGAATTTCTGTTTTGAGGAATTTGTGCATTTTAATAAATACAAGACATTAATGCTTCTAATGAGGAAGGAAGGTAGATCTGTGATGGGCAAAACTCCCAGTCTGTAATATTGAAGACTTTCTTATACACACAATACTGTAATAAGATTTAAAAACTCATTGACGTTGAGGGTTTTGCCTTTAGATTGTAGGCTGCTTAAAGGCAACAGTTTTGGGGAGGGGGGGAGTTGGGTGTTTTTTTTTTTTTTTTGAGATGGAGTCTTGCTCTGCCACCCCGGCTGGGGTGCAGTGGCACCATGTCAGCTCACTGCAACCTCTGTCTCCTGGGTTCGAGCAGTTCTCCTCCCTCAGCCTCCTGAGTAGCTGGGATTACAGGCATGACCACCATGCCTGACTAATTTTTTGTATTTTTAGTAGAGACGTGCCTGGCCAGGGTTTTTTGTTGTTGTTGTTGTTTTTTAAAGAATGAAATGGGCTGGGCACGGTGGCTCATGCCTGTAATCCTGGCACTTTGGGAGCCTGAGGCAGGTGGGTGACCTGAGGTCAGGAGTTGGAGACCAGCCTGGGCAACATGGTGAAACCCTGTCTCTACTAAAAATACAAAAAGTTAGCCTGGCGTAGTGGTGGGCACCTGTAATCCCAGTTACTTGGGAGGCTGAGACGAGTTGCTAGAATTGGGGAGACAGAGGTTGCAGTGAGCCGAGATTGCACCATTGCACTCCAGACTAGGCGACAGAGCAAAACTCTTGTCTTAAAAAAAAAAAAAAAAGGCCGGGCGCGGTGGCTCAAGCCTGTAATCCCAGCACTTTGGGAGGCCGAGACGGGCGGATCACGAGGTCAGGAGATCGAGACCATCCTGGCTGACACGGTGAAACCCCGTCTCTACTAAAAAATACAAAAACTTAGCCGGGCGAGGTGGCGGGTGCCTGTAGTCCCAGCTACTTGGGAGGCTGAGGCAGGAGAATGGCGTAAACCCAGGAGGTGGAGCTTGCAGTGAGCTGAGATCCGGCCACTGCACTCCAGCCTGGGCGACAGAGCGAGACTCCGTCTCAAAAAAAAAAAAAAAAAGTGGAATAGAATATTGTAAGTTTAAGGTTAGATCCGTGTTACCCAACCAGGTGATTTTTACCCACTCCTCACTGCCCCCAGTGGAATTTTGGCAACATCTGGAGACATTTTGGGTTAAGACTTGAGGAAGGAAGGTGCTGCTCATGGCTAGCGGGTAGAGGCCTGAATGCTACTAAACATCATGCGGTGCACAGGACACTCCCCAACAAAGAACCCAGCCCCCCAGTGCCAATAATGCCAAGGTTGAGAACACCTTGGATTAGACCATAAATAAAATGAGCTGTACTAAGTTGGATTGTGTCATGCTGTCCTTTGATTTCTTCCTAACGTGTTGATATCTTACCTGAACCTCTTGTCTAGCTAGACTTGTTATTTTTCCCCTTGTCATTATTTTGTGTATGCTGTTAAACTCTACAGTTCACCTTACTGAAACTTATTCAGTGGGTCCTATTTTTTGTTTGATTTGGTTTGATTTGTTTTTATTTTTGAGACAGAGTCTGGCTCTGTGGCCTGAGCTGTGCCACTGGGCTTACTGCAACTCTGTGGCCTGAGCTGCGCCATCTGGGCTCACTGCAACTTCCACCTCCCGGGCTCAAGCCATCCTCCTACCTCAGCATCTGGAGTAGCTGGGACTACAGGCACTTGCCTGGCTAATTTGTATTTTTTATAGAGATGAGGTTTTGCCATGTTATCCAGGCTGGTCTTGAACTCCTCATGAGCTCAAGCAATCCACCCAGGCATGAACCACTGTGTCTGGCCGGGTCCTATATTTTCAAAGTGCCACCTCTTCATAGTTGTCTCCAAAGCCTTGAGATTTGCTCTTTTAAAAACTTGGCACAGACTGCAATTATATTGAAATCTATAAATGCAGTGAAAATTGATGAAGGGCAAATGTACTCCCCTCCATCATAGTAGCTTGGCATATGTGGTTCAGACTTTCTTTTTTCTTGTCTGTCTTTCTTTCTTTTTTTTTTTTTTTTGTGATGGAATTTCGCTCTTGTTGCCTAGGCTAGAGTGCAGTGGCGCAATCTCGGCTCACCTCAACCTCTGCCTCCGGGTTCAGGCAATTCTCCTGCGTCAGCCTCAAAAGTAGTTGGGATTACAGGCATGCACCACTACACCCAGCTAATTTTGTATTTTTAGTAGAGACGAGGTTTCTCCCTCCTGGTCAGGTTGGTCTCAAACTCCCGACCTCAGGTGATCCTCCCGCCTCTGCTTCCCAGAGTGCTGGGATTACAGGCGTGAGCCACTGCACCAGGCCGTGGTTCAGACTTTTAACCCAGTGGTGAACATTTAGGTTGTAAACAGTTTTTCTCTAAACAACACTGGGAAGAAGATCGTTGTTGCATGCTTTATGCTAGGATTTACTTAGGTTCTTGGAAGTGGAATTTCCAAATCAAAAGATTTGCGTTTTTTTCCAGATAGCCCTCTGAAAAGGTATGCGTGTATGCTGTCATCAGCAGTGATTGAGAAGGCCATTCATTTCCTCTAACCCTTTCCAGCACGAGCAAGTTTAAGTCTCATGTAGTTTCATTTAGAACATGGCATGGCATGGGATTAGTTGAGTCAAGGTGTTGGTTTGGCAGTTGGGAAATCTGGTTGGCTCTTGGCTGTGTTAGTGTTCTCTATTTTTATCGTTAAGACCAATTTTTGTATTTAGCACTAATTGTTTCCAAATGGCAACAGAAAATGTATCTGAGTTTATACCATTGACTTTCTGGGTATCAAGGGGCTGGTAGAGAGGCATCATTTAAAAGATGTGAAGAGAAGACAAGTTTATCAATTGCTACTTTAATTAAACTCTTAATCCATAGGTAAGTCAGTGATAAATATTTTATGATAAATTACTAGATTTTAAAGCATTGTTTGCATATTGAATATTTAAAGACAAAATGATGGTAATACCTAGGACTTCAAAGTAATTGGGGGGATACAGATGAAACAGGAGTGTCTATGAAGTAATATAGTTGCAGCTGGCTTCAATTGGAATTCATTGTACTATTCTCTTTTCTCCTGTGTACCTTTAAAATTTCCCATTACAAGTTTTTCCTCCCCTAGAAATTCCACTCTTAGGTGTTTACGCAAGAGGGAATGATACATGGGGCCAAGACGCATAGGTACAAGAATGTTAATAACAGCTTTATTCTAAGAGCAGAAAACTAGAAATAATCCACTAGTAGGAAAATTGATAAACACTGATGTATATACAAGTGGAATACTACTCAGCATTAAAAAGGAACAGACCGCTGGGCGTGGTGGCTCAAGTCTGTAATCCCAGCACTTTGGGAGGCCATGACGGGCGGATCACAAGGTCAGGAGATCGAGACCATCTTGGCTAACCTGGTGAAACCCCGTCTCTACTAAAAAATACAAAAAACTAGCTGGGCGAGGTTGCGGGCGCCTGTAGTCCCAGCTACTGAGGCAGGAGAATGGCGTAAACCCGGGAGGTGGAGCTTGCAGTGAGCTGAGATCCGGTCACTGCACTCCAGCCTGGGCGACAGATTGAGACTCCGTCTCTCAAAAAAAAAGGAACGGACCACTGATACTACAGCGTGAATGAATTTCAAAAACATGCTAGGTGAAAGAAACTCTGCATGAAAAAGTACATAGTGTGTGTGATTCCATTTATATGAAATTTTAGAACAAACACAGCTTGTTTGTGGTAGGGAAAAAAAAGATCAGGAATAACGGCCTCTGTGGGAGAATAGGCAGAGATTGATTGGGAAGGGGCAGGCTTCTAGGATAATTTTTTTATTTTTAAGTTCTGGGATACATGTGCAGAACGTGCAGGTTTCTTTCATAGGTATACATGTGCCGTGGTGGTTTGCTGCACCAGTCAGCTCGTCATCTACATTAGGTATTTCTCCAATGCTATTCCTCCCCTAGCCCCCAACCCCCCGACAGGCCCCGGTGTGTGATGTTCCCCTCCTTGTGTTCATGTGTTCTCATTGTTCAGCTCTCACTTATGAGTGAGAACATGCGGTGTTTGGTTTTCTGATCCTGTGATAGTTTGCTGAGAATGATGGTTTCCAGCTTCATCTATGTCCTTGCAAAGGACATGAACTCATCCTTTTTTTATGGTTGCATAGTATTCCATGGTGTATATGTGCCACATTTTCTTGATTCAGTTTATCATTGATGGGCATTTGGGTTGGTTCCCAGTATTTGCTATTATGAATAGTGCTACAGTAAACATACGTGTGCATGTGTCTTTATAGTAGAATGGATAATTGTATTCTTTAGTTGATATGGGTTTGAGTTTTATACATTCATCAAAACTCAGCAAATGTGCACCCAAGATTTGTGCATTTTGTATGTAAATTTTACTTTGAAAGAAAAAACTAGTGATATGTATGTACTGATGTCTTCAGTTTATAACTGCTAGAAATGGATGGATATCTGATAAAGCAAATATGGCAAAAGGTTAATGGTAGGATCCAGGTGGTGGGTATATGGGTGTTCACTGTAATTGTTGGTTGCCATGTATTGCGGGTTATGATATTTCACATTACTGGTTGAGAGTCTTTAATACATATAGCAAGAAGATAGTGTAGCCTGTGTCTTGTCCTGAAGATATGAGAATGTATAGAAAGGTATTGATCCCCACTTAGGAGACATGACTGGCACCATCACTTTTTGGTTTGGGTGATTGAGTGCTAAGTAGATTGATAGAGTTACCAGATGCTGTGTAAGACCTCTCAATTGGCCATACTGTAGGACAGTGGTTCACAAACTTGATCTCAGAACCCCTTTTTAGAAAATAAAATAACTTTAACAAAAAATTGAATGAGAATAGCAGCATTGCTTTTCATTCAACCTATTGTAGCATCACACCTCTTGTAGCTTCTGGAAAACTCTAGTTGTGAGAAAATGACAGTGGGAAAAAAGCAAATATCATCTTAGAATTATGAAAGTGATTTTACTTTGTCTCCTCTCCACCCCCCAAAGGGTATAGGGGAGACCTCTAGGGGTTCCCAGACTATACTTTGCTCTATGGGAATTTAATTACTGAAGTTAATAGAACTGCTGTTCCACAAGAATTTTATTACTGTGGTTGGGTGATTGAGCAGTTTATTTTCTGAGGAGTCATCATACGTAGTGATAATGAAATTTGTAAAAACTTTCCCCACCCTTCCCATTTCTCTGCCCCTTCACCCCATCTTATCCCTAGGAATATAGGTTTGAAGACCAGGAAAATCACAGATGTGATAATGAAGAAAGGAGAATAGTTGATATTAGACCTTGGGTAATAAAAGTCCCTGTTAATTCTTGAAAACCAGCTAAAGAACTAGTATGTTGGAATGTCTTTCTGCTTCCTTGTGTTGAGAAGGATAATATGAAGTTAATCTCTTCACTTGCCCCTCCCAATACCTGACCAAAAAGCAGAGTTGACATTCATGAAAAATATGGATAATGGTCTTTCAGAGCTGGTTGCTTTTAGGTTTTAAAAATACACAGCTTTTGGAGGTAGTAAGTCAGGTTAGCTTTTAACCAGCTTTAGTCAAAGTATTTATCAGTGAAACTTGTCTTCATACCAACCTTTGATTGTCAGTTTACATGTTTTTCTTTTTTTTTTTTTTTTTTTTTTTTTTTTTGGAGACGGAGTCTCGCTCTGTCGCCCAGGCTGGAGTGCAGTGGCGCCATCTCGGCTCACCGCAAGCTCCGCCTCCTGGGTTCACGCCATTCTCCTGCCTCAGCCTCCCGAGTAGCTGGGACTACAGGCGCCCGCCACCTCGCCCGGCTAGTTTTTCTGTATTTTTTTAGTAGAGACGGGGTTTCACCGTGTTAGCCAGGATGGTCTCGATCTCCTGACCTCGTGATCTGGCCATCTCAGCCTCCCAAAGTGCTGGGATTACAGGCTTGAGCCACATGTTTTTCTATCCAGATAAGTAGTATTTCATGATCTCTTTGTCATCTGGATTTTTTGCTACAGTATCCAGTTGGGTTTGGCACAGTGTGGTACTAAATACATATTCTGTAAGATACTGCTTATTTGAACATTCTCTTTCCTGTACGTTTGCTACAGGCTTTACTTAGAGAAATGGAAGAATAATGGTGCAAGTGGTGAGATCATGATGATAAGAACTTACTTAAATTTAAATGCTTTCTTAAAGCATGGTCATAGATTGTGAATGTCATGTTGTGGTGATTAGAGAAAATAAATGGAGAAGTGTGTGAAAATGCTTTAAAGCCATAAGCTATACGGATCATCAGATTAGACATTTTATTCCTGATAAACTCCTACTGATGTTGTTCTTCAATAATTAGTACTCCATTTTCCCTTTTGTTTTGTACATTCCACCAAACATTACTTGAATGCGGCTCACAGAATGTTTGCTCTTTAAAAAACTGCAGTTGAACATCTGCAGTTAAACATATTTATACTAGGTGTTCTGATCTTTCAGCCTGGTACTATTTCCAGTAATTTGGGAATATGCTTTTTAGATCTTCACTGCTAGTGTTTGCCCTCTTGGGATTCTGATGGATTAGTGAAGAGGTTGGAAAGGTTACATTACAGGTTTAAAATACTCTTGATTATTTGGGGCCTGATTGCAGAGATCACCCTTTGGAAGGATAGAATATCCCGTTAAATACAGCTATGCTCTGTTTAAGTTACTTTTTGCATAATTAAATTTTTAATATATTTTAAATTTTTTACATATAACTCTTTTTTTTTTTTTTTTTCCTTTTTTGAAACAGGGTCTCCCTCTGTCTCCCAGGCTGGAATGTAGTGGCACAATCTCAGTTCACTGCAACCTCTGCCTCCTGGGCTCAAGCACACATATAACATTTAAACATTTAATATCTTTTTTGGTATTACCATATTTCTCATTAGGGTTTTTCAGGTCTTGTTTGTTGCTGTTTTAAATCGTGTAGTGTACACTGATGCAGTTTGAATAACTCAGCAGGTAGGATTTAAGGTTGTATACCTCTGTTTTGTTGTTTACAGTCAGCTGTACATCTCTGGAAGGTGATCCTTTTTATGCAGATAACACAAAGCACTTAGTGATTTATTTTTTGTCCAGGACAGGTTACTGAGCATTTCTGCTTGTAACCAAAATGGCCTGATAGATGTTCATAAACTTATTTTATCTGTTGATAAAACTATAGTTTTCTTTTAAGTTTATATCAGGACACCAAAGCAACATATTTAGCCCCCAAGTCTGTTGAGTCTTTAAAGGACCTACTAACACATCCTTTCAGAAGGATGTATTCCTCTTTTTTCCTGTGGTAGTAGAATTTATAATTAGAGTTTATGGAGAAAAAGGACTAAGGGGAGGGGGTGGAGGTCACAAATTTATGAAAGCCCTGAACTATTTCTCATTTAATACCTATTCTCCATCATTTTGTCTAGGGTGTTATTTTTGTTTGTCGTTTTGAACATCTAAAATAAACAGGCTGGGCAGGGTGGCTCGTACCTATAACCCCAGCAATTTGGGAGGCCAACACGGGAGGATTGCTTGAGTCCAGGAGTTCAAGATCAGCCCGGGCAACAAAGTGTGAGATGCTGTCTCTACCAAAAAAAAACAAAACAAAACAAAATCAAAACATTGGCTGGGGATGTGGTGTGTGCCTGTGAGCTAACTGGCGGTTGAGGAAAGAGGATCAGTTAAGCCCAGGAGGTTTAGGCTGCCGTGATCCATCTTCCTGCCACTTCACTCAAGCCTGGGTGACAAAGCAAGTCTCTGTCTCAAAAAACAAAGTGAAACAAAGACAACTCTAAAAAGTATAGGCACATATATTTGAAAGTCATAGTGATGATTGCTACATAAATAATTTCCCTCTTTAGAATTCATTTCTCTAAGGAAACTTAATGATCTCCTTTCCTTAAAGTTTCAAAGAAATGTTTACAAAATAATTTGGCTTAGTTGCAGATACTATCCTTATTAGAGAAGCTTTCTATCTTTTTTGTTGTCCCATTTAAAAACTTGGAGTGTCAGTTTACATATATTTTTAAATTAAATATAATTCAAATACATTACATTTTACCTTTTTAAATATGATTCTGTGGTTTTTAGTTTATTCACAAAATTGTGCAGTCATCATTATTAATTCCAGAACATTTTCATTACCACAAAAAGAAATTCTATATCCATTAATAGTCATTCACCATCTCCCCTTACCTCAGCTCCTGACAACCACTAATCTGCTTTCTATCCCTATAGATTTGCCTCTTCTGGATGTTTCATATAAACAGAATCATATAATATGTAGTGTTTCGTGTCTGGCTTCTTTCACTTAGCCTAATGCCCTCAAGGTTTATTTGTGTTGAAGCTTGCATCAGAACTTCTTTTTTTCTTTTGGCAGGGGCTCTCACTCTGTCACCCAGGCTGGAGTACAATGGCATGATCATGACTCACTGCATCCTCAAACTGCTGGGCTCAAGGGATCCTCCTACTTCAGTCTCCCAAATAGCTGGGATTACAGGGGTACACCACCACCCTCAGCTAATTTTTTTGAGACGGGGTCTTACTTTGTTACCCACGCTGGTCTCAAACTCCTGGGCTCAGGTGATCCTCCTGCGTGGCCTCCCAGGGCGCTGGAATTACAAATGTGAGCCACCACACCTGACCTTTTTTAAATAAAACTCTTGTTGTGTGGTAAGAGACACGTAACATAAAAGTTAGCATTTTAACCCTTCTTAAGCTACAACAGTTCAGTGGTATCAAGTACATTCATTTTGTTGTGCAATGCAACTGGCAGCCATCACCACCATCCATCTCTGCAACTCTTCATCTTGCAAAACTGAAACTCTATACCCGTTCAACAAAAGCTCCCCATTCCCCTCGGCAACCACCATTCTACTTTTTATGAATTTGACTACTCTAGGTACCTCATGTAAGTGGAATTATAGAATAGTTGTCTTTTTGTGTCTGACTTCATTTTGCATAATGTTTATGTTGAAAAATGTATCAGAATTTTGTGCTTTTTTTGTGGCTGAATAATATTACACTGTATAGAAATACTTTTTAAATCTATTTGTCCATCGATGGACATATTTGGGTTGCTTCCATCTTTAGGCTGTTAAGAATAATGCTGCTGTGATAATTTGCATGGGCATGTTTTCATTTCTCTTGTGTATGTACCTGTTTAATGTTTTGGGAACTGCCAGATTGTTTTCCAAAGTGGCTATTTTACATTCCCACCACAGTGTACGAGAGTTCCAATTTCTCTACATCCTCACCAATCCTGGTGGATATGAAATGGTGTCATGTACTTATTGACCTTTAGTATATGTTCTTTGGAGAAATGTCTGTTCAAATCCTTTGCTCGTTTTAAAATTGGGTTATTTGTGTTTTTATCATTAGGTTGTAATCTTTTTTTTTTTTTTTTTAAATATATTCTGGATACTAGACCTTTATCAGGTACATAATTTGCAGATGTTTTTCTCCCGTTCTGTAGATTGTCTTGTTGTTAGTGTCCTTTGAAGCAGAAACATTGTTAATTTTGAAGTCCCTTTTTTTTTTTTTTTTTTTTTTTTTTTTTTTTTTTTGGTTGCTTGTGTTTTTGGTGTAAGATCTAAGAAACCATTGCCTACTCCAAGGTCATGAAAATACATACTTAGGATTTTTTCTAAATTTTTCTAAATTTTACCATTTTAGCTCGTGTGTTTAGGTCTTTAGTCCATTTTGAGTTCCTTTTTGCATATGGAGTGAGGAAAAGGTCCAATTTTATTCTTTTTGCATGTGGATATCCAGTTACCCTGGCACCATTTGTTGAAATAACAATTCATTTATCCTTGATCTGAAATTCTCACAAAAAATATAATCAGAGCTAATGGGTATAAGGAAAACTCATGATTTCTCTGTTCCCTGTGGGCTAGTCAAGTTGACAGTACTGTATTTTGTTTCCATTACTCTACTGTAATGTATTTCCTCTCCCTTTCTACATGCTGAAATCACACCCATCCTATGAAATGCAATTTGGGTACCATTACATTCTATAGTTACAAATTATAGCTTGTTAATACTTTTCAATTCTGTTACCTAGCACCATCCAGTGTGCAGTTATGGGTAGATAAGACATGGGTAAGGACATTGTAAGGAAATTGAGGCATGTTCATTTACTCAGTTCCACAGCTAGTTAGCTGTGGAACTCAATTCTCCTTTTCTAGAAATGTGTTCTTTCAGTTCTACTGCCTTTCATTTTAGAGCCCTCCTTTACAGGACCCTATTCTTCTGAGATCATCCCTCCTTTATCTGAATTCTCTTGTGTGTAAATGGGGAAGAATCTAGGCTTTAAATATATATACCCTTCAACCAGTGTGCTCCCTTTTATCTGTTTTAACATACTGATACTGCTCATAAAGACTTGGGGAGGGAATAATTACTGCTTCTTCACTCAATCATTACCATGTAAGATGGAGTTTAGGTTCCCTGAGAGGGACCTCTAAGACCTTCTAGTGTTTTTCTTCAGCCTCCTTTCTCACTCATTGTTCCCTCTGTCCTCCAACCACATGAAACTACCTATGATTCTCTCCTATATTGCTCACTTTCTTACCTTTGCTCTAGTTCTTTTTTTTTTTTTCCTTTTTATTACTTTCTGAATTAAAAAAAATTATTTTTAAGAGTAGTCAAGTGCAGTAGTGAGAAGGGGGAAGAGTGGAGCAAGGAGTTTGATTTGTAACTGACTGAGCAATCAAGATAACTCATTACCTTTGGACCAGCCTGCTCTGATTTTCTACCCTGTATAAGAATGTGTGATTATGTTTATATAGTGTCTTCTTTTTCACCAGGTTTGGTAGTGAGACCAAGTTCAGTTCTTTTTTTTTTTTTTTTTTTTTGAGACGGAGTCCCCAGGCTGGAGTGCAGTGGCGCGCGGTCTCTGCTGACTGCAAGCTCCGCCTCCTGGGTTCACGCCATTCTCCTGCCTCAGCCTCCTGACTAGCTGGGACTATACAGGTGCCTGCCAACATGCCCAGCTAATTTTTTGTATTTTTTTTAGTAGAGACGGGGTTTCACCGTGTTAGCCAGGATGGTCCTGATCTCCTGACCTCGTGATCTGCCCTCCTTGGCCTCCCAAAGTGCTGGGATTACAGGCATGAGCCTCTGCACTGGGCCGACCCAGTTCAGTTCCATATTGTCTGGAGTTTACCGGTTTCCTAAGTTGCTCTTGTGACTGCCCCCAAAGTAAATTATGCCCAATTCAGATCAGTATTGGTAAGCTGTAAGGGCATAAGAATAAGGACTTCATCTTTATTTTTTCCTCTATGTACTATTAAACACTACTTCATTTCCAGGGTTTTTATGTTGTCCCTGGAGGTTCATTTGAATATGATCTGTAACTCATATAAGTTTAGTTGTAAATGCAAAATAATTTTCTTCACCATAGGCTCTTAAATTCCTGTTGACTCTGTTCTTCCCTTTGTACCCCATAACAGAACTGATAGACTCGAGGCAGGAAGGGGTTGTATATACTTCAGCTGCAGAGATAAATGTATATGGCATGTGTTAGTTATAAATGGAAAAGTTAGCCTGTAAATAATGACATAATTTCTATAATGTAGTAGTGGCTTAATTCAGTTTGCCATATAGAAAAGGCAAAGCTCAAATCAAAGTATAATTGTGTCCTTGCTAGTATAAACCGTTTTCTATCTTTAGTAGTCTTCTTAGGATATAGCAAAACTTGACCCATATATGCTAAGTTAGCAAGGCAATTTTGACCTATTTTTGTTTGAGGGAACATCCTTTCTATTAAATATCAGGATGTCTGTCCATTTTGATTACTTTATGACCAGACCAAGATTTGACTTTCCCCTCGATTTTAAGGAAAGTTCTTTGTTTCCTCATTATGATTTGTCCTTTTCCTCCCCAGATTAATGGCTAAAACTGATGTCCTTCCCAAATCAGTAGCTAAAACAGCTCGTGGATGCTAGTAAATTGTAAATTCTCTAAGGGGAAGAAAGTATGCATAGACATTGGCATTTATTTGCCTTGGTTCTTTTGTAGCACTGTCCTGGAAATGTTGCTAAATGATGGTGATATATGTGTAATTGTTTTTAATGCAGATTGACAGATTGGGAAGGTAGTATGTGTCACCAGTGGAGGTATTAAACTTTTCTTCCAAACCTGAACATCCTGGGAATCTTGGAGTAGAAGGTAGAACATTTTATGTTGCGGTTATGGCCACTCAGTATCCAGCTGCTCAAATGTGAGGATATAACATAGGAGGTCAGAGACTGGACATTATGTTTATTGCTAATAGCATCGGGAATTGGTCAAGCTGCATTGGATGAAGTGAAATAACAAAAACTCTGATTTTCTCTAATATTGGCACATTGCAGCTCACACATACCCTTACTTTATTGTCCCATGACTTGTCAGAGGCTGCCATCTTTCTGTGAGGTATCTTCACCACTGCAGTCACAGCACCTCAGTACCTGAGTTGGAAGATAGGATGAACATTTTTCCTCAACTACATCTTTATTTTTTTTTACGTGGTTAATTGTTTGGATCAGGGGCGAGATAATACCGTGCTCACAAAAAGGCTGTCCCTTTCCCTGTAAGACACCACTGTGCTATAGCAGATGTTGATAGCAATATTACTGTATGTAATTTTGCCTGGGTTGTGGGATGGTGGTGGCTAGAAATCAGATGGACTGGGAAAAGATGTTGAGAAATATTTGGGTCATGGAGATAATGCTGCTTTGTATTTAGAATCTTGGATTTTCTTCATCTGCTGCTTCCCTTTCTGTTTTGCCTATTTATCCTGTCGGTTTTAGCTCCTTATTTTCTTTAGCCCACAAAAATAATAAACCACTTGATTGCATAGACTACCCTTTGACTTATTGTTGCTTTCACTATAACTACAGTGGCACATATCCCACTGAGTGTGAGGAGCCCATATTCTCTGACATCATGGCAACTTATTGTTTAATTCCTGACATTAATTTGATAAATATTCCAGCTAGTGTTGGGTTTTATGCCTTTTTTGTTCATTTTAGACTCAAATCTCAAAAGTTTGAAAACCTTTTATGCGATATGATTTTTAGTCTGCACACTGATGTTAATCCTTTTTCATCCAGAAAGGCATATTCACATTAATGAGTGCTCCATATGAAGGCCCAATAAAATTTTTTAAAATATATATTTTTGAAGGATTTTCCCTCTTCTTATCAGGATAAGGAAGAGGTAGTAGGGTGCTAGGTGAGTGAAATAGTAGTGTACATTCATGGTTGAGGGTTTGTCCCCTCCCTCATCCTTATGGGCTCCCATATCTAATTTGTTGGTCTATTGAGAGAGGAGCTGCAAGGATTAAGTCAGGCAAAGAGACACGATCGAACCGTGTTTATTGTTTCTTGGTAAATGTACAGGAGGACCCAAATTACCACTAGAAGATTGTGTGGTGAACACAGAGATAAACAAGAGGCTGTAGTTGGATGACTTTAATGACCAGTCACTCTTAATAGTGCTGCCTCTAGCCTCAGTGTAGCTGCCTTACTGTTGAAAGACTGTATTCGTGGGCTCAGGTGGCTTTATCTTTGAGTGGTGCTGGAGATATTTACAGTGTTGCTTTTTAAACTTTCCTCCCAATACCTGCTGTATTCCTAGCATCCTGACATAAAGAATACTTACATATGTTCCTCCTTAGAGTGCCACTTATGTTTTTGGGAGGCACTTTATTGTTGCTCCACATTCCTCCTACTGGTCCAGAAAAGGTCATAATAGACATAAGGTTGATGTCAGTCAGTTAGGACAATGCTTCCCAACTCCTTTTGTGTAATGGCACACAGAATAACCATATTTGTATAGTGCAGAGGAAAATGGATTTCTCACCCTGCTGTTGTGGTGACTGAGGGGATCAATATCTCTTTACCATTTAAATTACCTGGAAGCTCTAGGTTAGGGTCTGATTCTGCAGGACCTTGAGTCTGCAGGACAATGTCTGGCTTTAAGTTTATCCTTTAACAGGCCATTGAGGGTTTTGAGCAGGAGTTAACATGTCCGCAATGGAATTTAAGATTAATCTGGCAGCAAGGTGTAAACTGGATCCGAGAAAGAAGAACCCAAAAACCTGGTAGACCAGTTAGATTATTGGAGTAGTTGAAGTGAAATGATATGGTTAACTTGGGTAATAGAAATAGACATGATACTGAGAAGATAGATTTTCAAAAATACTGTGATAAAGGTGAAATCAGTAGGACTTTGGCAGCTTGTGGTGGAATGGGAAATGGAGAGTGAAAACTCAGAGGTAGTGTGGATGAACCTAGGTGGCTGGGAGATCAGAGGGTGAGAGAATAATTAGTAGAAATAAGTAATACAGAAACAGGGATGGGTGCAGTGGCTCATACCTGTAATTCCAGCACTTTGGGAGGCCGAGGCGGGTGGATCACATGAGCCCAAGAGTTTGAGACCAGCCTGGCCAACACGGCCAAACCCCATCTACTGAAAATACAAAAATTAGCTGGGCGTGGTGGCGCATGCCTGTAATCCCAGCTGCCCAGGTGGCTGAGGCACGAGAATCACTTGAACCCAGGAGGCAGAGGTTGCGGTGAGCTGACGTCACACCACTGCATTCCAGCCTCTGGGTGACACAGCGAGACCCAGTCTCAAAAAAAAAAAAAGCTATAGAAACAGGTTTGGGATCTAGCAGATATATATATTTCAAAATATGTAAGGATACTCAGGCATGTAACACTACAGAGAAGTTAGGAGTGTGTTGGGGGGGTATTTCCCAAAAGATGGAGTGGGAGGGTTAGCATTACTCTTGTGAGTTTACTGCAGTTCATGGTGTGGCCTTTAGCTTTATGAACTATACCAGGGTGGAGCCATCTTTCAAGCCTAGATCCACAGTGATCAAGCTCATGTGACTGGTGCATAAAACCAGGAAAGTTAGTTTACTCATTTACATTGAGCCATAACTAGCACAAATATTGCAGTACTGTGTTGACATGACCAGTGTGTTCTCTTTCAGGAGGCAGATAGACTCACATAGGAATCAAGACATAATCAGGAAGTTGCTTAGTAAGTGTGGTATGCCAAAGAAGAGTTGGATGCTGCTCAGATGTTGAATGACCATCGTCTCCACTGTAGGGGATAGATTTGTTAGTGCGTTGATAATGGTTCACACTTTTTTAGACTATATATTGGATCCTTCAGTGTCCTTATGTATCAGACCCAGACAAGAAAATATCTTTTCCCTCAGTGACTATAAAGAGAAGGGAGATATATGTTCTCAAAGTATACTATGCTTACTTGTCTGAGAAAAGTTTCCAAATTAGTCTTGACTTCCAGGGGCTTGGGTGACTAAATATAGAAGGCAGGGGAAATGAGGCCAAAGAAAGCAGTAGGGTGATACCTAGGTTTCTGCCTAGGGCTCCTGAGTACTTTTCCTAAGAAAATTGAGTAGGGGAGCAGAATCAACGGTAGCTCGTGTCAGGAAGGTAAATTTAATTTTTTTTTTTTTTTTTTTTTTTGAGACGGAGTCTCGCTCTGTCGCCCAAGCTGGAGTGCAGTGGCCGGATCTCAGCTCACTGCAAGCTCCGCCTCCCGGGTTCACGCTATTCTCCTGCCTCAGCCTCCCGAGTAGCTGGGATTACAGGTGCCGCCACCTCGCCCGGCTAGTTTTTTTGTTTTTTTTTTTAGTAGAGACGGGGTTTCACCGTGTTAGCCAGGATGGTCTCGATCTCCTGATCTCGTGATCCGCCCGTCTCGGCCTCCCAAAGTGCTGGGATTACAGGCTTGAGCCACCGCGCCCGGCCGGTAAATTTAATTTTTAAAAAATGAGTAGGCAGGGCGCGGTGGCTCATACCTGTAATCCCAGCACTTTGGGAGGCTGAAGCAGACGGATTACCTGAGGTTGGGAGTTCGAGACCAGCCTGACCAACATGGAGAAACCCCGTCTCTACTAAAAATACAAAATTAGCCCGGTGTGGTGGCGCATGCCCGAATCCCAGCTACTTGGAAGGCTGAGGCAGGAGAATCGCTTGAACCCAGGAGGCGGAGGTTGCAGTGAGCCGAGATCACACCATTGCACTCCAGCCTGGGCAACGAGAGTGAAACTCTGTCTCAAAATAAATAAATAAATAAATAAATAAATAAATAAAGTTTAAAGTTCCAATGGTCTATCCAGATGTCTATCCAGATGTAGGAGGCACTTGGTCTGGTATGTAAGAGAAAGATTTGTGTCGTGCTGTATGACGCCATTGAGGGTTATGTACCAAGCAGAGTTTGTGTTAACTCATTTAATCTTCACAACAACTCTGTGAAGTAAGAATTGTCATTAACTGTTTTACAGATGAAGAAACTGAGATACAACTAGGGAAGGAGCAGATTTGTGAGTTATTAGCATGTAGATATTGGTTAAATCATGCCAGTGAATATCTCAAATGGACCCATGTCGTCTTGTCATTTACCTTAAGATGGATAATGGGCTATTGAAATATTTAGGATCCTTGATTATTCTAGTGAAACATTTTCTCCTGGAGCAAATAATCAACAGTTCAGTTGTCAGATTTTAGAAAGTATGGTCTTGAAAGGCAGACACTTGGTAGATTAAGGAGGAAAAAAATCATGTAACTGTCCTCAAAAATTTAGATAATCCTCTGAAAGAGATGTGGGAAACACTTGTCCTCTTCATGCTTCTTTGCTTTAATAGCCAACTCAGTCCTTTGCAGTACTCTTATTTTAGGTACTGTTAATACTGTAATTGATGACTTCTTTTATTCCATTACTTCTTCCTTCCCACTCTAAAAAAGTTTCTTTTAGTAATGATCTATGAGTGGGAACGTCTGTCTTTCTGGAAATGTCTTTTTTTTTGGCACCTGTTTTTGTGTGGTACTTTAATTGGTTATGGAATTCTAGCTGACAGTTGTTTTTCTCAACACTTTGAAGATACTTGATTGTTTTCTGATGAAAAATCAACTGTCGGTCATACTGTTGTTTCTTCCTTTATAGGTAATATGTCATTTCTTTGGTAGCTTTTAAGAATTTTCTTGTCTTTGGCATTCCACAATTTTACCATGATCTAGGTATGAATTTATTTTTATTTTATCTTGCTTGGGATTTATTGTGCTTTTCCAATCTGAAGGTATTTTTGCCATTAGTGGGAGTCTCGGCCATTATCCCGGAATAACATCTCATCCTCGTTCTTTCTGTTCTCTCCTGGAATACCTGTTGGCTATTACCTTAGACCTTTTCTTTCTATTCGTATCTTACAACTTTTCCACTTTTTTTCATCTTATTCTTTATTCTGTATTCTGAGTAGTTTCTTCAGATGTGCCTTTTGTTTTATTAATTTTGTTTGTCCAGCTCCAAGTTTAAAGTTGTTTTCATTTTTTTAATTCTAAAAGCCCTTCCTCTTCTCCCACCTCCAAGCTGCCTTTTAAAATCCACTGTATATACTGTTCATTTCTCCTGGCTTCTGTTTTTCTTTTAAAATCTTTTTGATTGTTTTAGTCAGGAAAAATTTCAAACTTAAACTGAGGTGAAGAAAGTCCTGTAATAACCCTGTGTATCTAGCCTCAGCATCTTTAAAAGATTATTTAATTATTTTCAGCATATTTATGTTTTATTATACACAGTTTTAAAGTTCTTGGGAACTGACCATCCTATTTGTGTCTGCTAACCCCTCATGATAGAGAATCCGTCCCTTGAGTATTTTTTTTGTTTTGTTTGTTTGAGTTGGTGTCTTACTCTTTTGCCCAGGCTAGAGTGCAGTGGTGCAATCTCGGCTCACTGCAACCTCCACCTCCCGAATTCAAGTGATCTTCCTGCCTCAGCCTCCTGAGTAGCTGGGATTACAGGCACCCGCCAACACGCCCAGCTGATTTTTGTAGGGATAGGGTTTCGCCATGTAGGCCAGGCTGGTTTCGAACTCCTGACCTCAAGTGATCCACCCACCTTGGCCTCCCAAAGTGCTGGGATTACAGGTGTGAGCCAGCACACCCAGCCTGTTATTTTTAATAGCGTGGATGTTGCTTTTTTTATGGCACTCGTGTGTACCTTAGATTGTGAGAGTCTCTCTCTTTACACAGTAGTTTTGATTATTTGTGCTGGGCACACTGTGCTCCAGCCAATTTTTAACATTTTCAGCTTGTGTTTTCATACATCATGCATGAAATAAACGTTTGTCTAGCACCTGCACAGAATATAGGTTGGAGTTTCTTTTTTTCGTGGGAGACTACATCCCCCAAAAAAGCCCAGGAAATAGATTTCTTACTACTTTTTATCTTGAAGTCCCCACCCAACAAAAAGCCCAGGAAGTAGATTTCTGCCTGCTTCTCAGCGATGACAGAGTTTTTCTGTGGTCCGCAGCCGCCTCCACACTGTTGTTGTGTTGCAAACTTTCACTTACTGCTGTAGCTTTCTTTCCTCCTCTTATCTAGCGCCTGGATATATCTCTCCTTTCTTTTGAAGCTCTACTGTATGTTTTTTCTATTTTTATGTACTTCTACTTAGCATTTAGATTATTTTTAGTAGAAGAGGTATTCTCCTTAAGCTCAATCTATGTTGCCAGAACCAGAAAGTCATGTTTCTGTGAATCTGTTTTAAAGTTGTGAGTCACAGATTTCTTAGGTACTCCATACTGAGAGTGAATGCAGTGTGTTTTAATCTGATATACTGCTCTTTATTGCTCTAAAATTAGTAACACTTGGCCAGCCTCGGTGGCTCACGCCTGTAATCCCAGCACTTTGGGAGGCTGAGGCGGGCGGATTACGTTGATTTTGAGACAAGCCTGGCCGACATGGCGAAACCCCATCTCTACTAAAAATAACAAAAGATAGACGGGCGTGGTAGTGGCGCTTGTAGTCCCAGCTACTCTGGAGGCTGAGGCAGGAGACTTGCTTGAACCCAGGAGGCAGAGGTTGCAGTGAGCCAAGATTGCGCCACTGCACTCCAGCCTGGGTGACAGAGTGAGCCTCTGTCTCAAAAAAAAAAAAAGGAAGAATTTAGTAACCTTTAAAATGTGTTACCATTTCATATGGTCAGGTAGACAGGAAACACAAATTCAGATTTGCATTTCAATTAAAAGTCTCCTCTTTGTGTATTTTATTTGTGCTGAAATCACATAGTCATATTCACTTGTGTTTCTCGTATTGGTCAGAAGTGTTGGTACTGTTTTATCTGATTTAATGTAATAGAAAAATGCCTGGTGCGGTGGCTCATGCCTGTAATCCCAGCAGTTTGGGAGGCTGAGGGGGGTGGATCACGAGGTCGGGAGGTCGGGAGTTGGAGATCAGCCTAGCCAGCAAGGTGAAACTCAGTTTACTAAAAATACAAAAAAAAAAAAAAAATTAGCTGGGCGTGGTGGCATGTGCCTGTTAGTCCCAGCTACTCGAGAGGCTGAGGCAGGAGAATCACTTGAACCTGGGAGGCGTAGGTTGCAGTGAGCCGAGATCGCACCACTGCACTCCAGCCTGGGCAACAGAGCAAAACTCTGTCTCAAAAAAAAAAAAAAAAGAAAGAAAGAAAAAAAAGTAATAGAAAAATATTAGGCCAGGCGTGGTGGCTCATGCCGGTAATCCCAGCACTTTGGAAGGCCAAGACGGACAGATCACAAGGTCAGGAGTTCGAGACCAGCATGACCAACATGGTGAAACCCCATCTCTACTAAAATACAAAAATTAGCCGGGTATGGTGACACGCGCATGTAATCCCAGCTACTTGGGAGGCTGAGGCAGTAGAATTGCTTGAATCCGGGAGGTGGAAGTTGCAGTGAGCCAAGATCACGCCACTCTACTGCAGCCTAGGCGACAGAACAAGACTCCGTCTCAAAAAAAAAAAAGAAAAATATTAAATGCAGTTGTGGTGCCAGACAGACTGTTTACATATAGTTTCATCTGAGAGACAGCTAGAAAATGAACTAATTAGTATATAGAGTTCCTACAAAGCAGTAAGGAAAAACTCATTAGGAAAAGGGCAAAGGATATAAACTCACCAACATGGTGCAACCCCGTCTCTAGTAAAAATACAAAAATTAGCCCAGTGTGGCAGCACGTGCCTGTAATCCCAGCTACTTGGGAGGCTGAGGCAGGAGAATCTCGAACCCAGGAGGTGGAGGTTGCAGTGAGCTGAGATCATGCCACTGCACTCCAGCCTGGGCAACAGAGTGAGACTCCGTCACACAAAAAAAGAATATACAGATGTTCACCTGCATTTATAATAAGGAAAGATGCTAATAAAACTGTAGTAAGGTATTTTTCACCCATTAGACTGGAAAAAAAAAATTTTTTTTTTTTCGTATTTTTTGTATTTTGTATTTTTGTATTTTAGTAGAGACGGGGGTTTCGCTGTGTTGCCCAGGCTGGTCACGAACTCCTGAGCTCAGGCAATCCGCCTGCCTTGGCCTCCCAAAGTGCTGGGATTACAGGGATGAGCCACTGCGCCTGGCCGGAAAAGGTGTTTAAAGTTTGTTACACACTGGATTCAGAAAGATGTTGAGAAATGGGAACATTTATGCATTGCTTATGGGAGTGAAATTAACTCTAGGGAGGACAGTTTAACAATTTATCTTGAGGATCAAGTGTACATTTGGTGCATAGTTGGAAATACCAAGATCGGAAGCAACCTAAGTGTTCCTCAGAGGAAGCTAAATAAATAATTAGGGTACCCACACAGTAGAATACTGTATATACAGTGTTATACATAGAATGAGGCAGCTGTTAAATATATGGACATGGAATTATCTCAGAGGGACTGAGAAAAGCTAAGGTGTAAAATAATGTGTAGTATGCTGACATGAGGGAGAGGGGGCCATACATGGATTTTAAATGTTTTGAATCCTTAGAAGAATGTACAAGAGGCCGGGTGCGGTGGCTCATGCCTGTAATCCCAGCATTTTGGGAGGCCACGGCGGGCAGATCACTTGGGTCAGGAGTTGGAGAGCAGCCTGGCCAACATGGTGAAAACCCTCCTCTACCAAGAAATAAAAATTAACTGGTCGTGGTGGCGCACACCTGTAGTCCCAGCTACTGGGGAGGCTGAGGTGGGAGAATTGCCTGAACCTGGGAAGCAGAGGTTGCAGTGAGCTGCGATTGTGCCACTGCACTCCAGCATGGGTGATGTATTGAGACCCTGTCTCAAAAACAAAACAACAACAACAACAAAAAGAATGTACAAGAAACTAGTAAATGATGGCTGCCTTAGGCAGGGGGCAAGAATTGTACATAACAAGTGAGGATTTTTTTTTAAAGTACTCCCTGAAGAAGCTTAGAAACAGAGCAGAAGTGTGTGGTGGCCTCATGCCTGTAATCCCCGCCCTTTGGGAGGCTGATGTGGGAGGATCACTTGAGCTCAGGAGTTACCAGCCTGGGTAAAATGGCAAAACCCCATCTCTACAAAAAAATACAAAATTTAGCCAGATGTGGTGGTATGCACCTGTGGTCCCAACTACTTGGGAGGCTGAGGTGGGAGGACTACTTGAGCCTAGAAGTTGATGCTGCAGTGAGCCGAGATGATGACACTGTATTCCAGCATGAGCAGCAGAGAGATCCTGTCTTAAAAAAAAAAAAAAAAAAGAGAGAAATAAAGAAAAAGGGAACAGAATGGGGAAACTCATTTTTCTGTAGGAATTTTTGAGTGGTTGTTAGTTACCTATTACACATTATGACTTTGATCAAAATAAATATTTACAATAATTCAAGTATCACTTCAAAGTGGTATTGTGTATGAAATTCCATTTCTGTTGCATCCATTTCAACATGTTGCCAGGCCATGGCTGATGTTCATTTGACAAATAATGAGTCCTACGTGATAGACACTGTGCTACATTTTGTGAATGACAAATCCTGAGGAAACATTTTTATTGAGTTCATCTGCTTAAGAGTTTGCCCTTTTGGTTTAGTGCTTCAGAATTACTGTAGATTCTTTTTTTTTTTTTTTTTTTTGAGACGGAGTCTCGCTCTGTCACCCAGGCTGGAGTGCAGTGGCCGGATCTCAGCTCACTGCAAGCTCCGCCTCCCGGGTTCACGCCATTCTCCTGCCTCAGCCTCCCGAGTAGCTGGGACTACAGGCGCCTGCCACCTCGCCCGGCTAAGGTTTTTTTGTATTTTTTAGTAGAGACGGGGTTTCACTGTGTTAGCCAGGATGGTCTCGATCTCCTGACCTCGTGATCTGCCCGTCTCGGCCTCCCAAAGTGCTGGGATTACAGGCTTGAGCCACCGCGCCCGGCCTGTAGATTCTTAAAATGAGAGTATTTTTTATTGTAGCCATCGCTCTGTATCTGAGGGGAATTGGTTCCAGCACCTCCTTGTATACAAAAATCCACACATACGCAAGTTCCT
This sequence comes from Theropithecus gelada, assembly GCF_003255815.1. Lineage (NCBI taxonomy): Eukaryota > Metazoa > Chordata > Mammalia > Primates > Cercopithecidae > Theropithecus > Theropithecus gelada. Next base: position 30,061,560 of record NC_037681.1, on the reverse strand, counting down.
CATTCAGCTCTCTGGAACCTGTGGATACAAAAAGCCGGCCCTCCTTATATGCAGGTTTTGCATCTCCTTAATACTGTGTTTGTGATCCATGCTTGGTTGTGGTTGCAGAACCTGCTGATAGGGAGGCCTGACTGGAAAAAGTCCGCAGAAAAGTGGACCCATAAAGTTCAAACCTGTGTTCAAGGGTCAAATGTATTTTGTAGAAGAGGAGATGAAACTGAGGAACTTGATCTAAACTTGATCTAAACCAAATTACTGGTCCAGTACTCATTCCACTGAGTCAGTCAAATGTAATTCATAGTGAATACTGTGAAATATTGGTGTCTTTAGTTCTCTTTGTGATTAGAATTTCTTTCTTTTATAAAGATTACCACCTTCAGTGACTTTCTACATCTTTGTGCAGATAAACCTTTTCAAATGGCAGTCTTTGCCTTGGCATGCCTTTTTCCCCTGTATTTTCTGCCTCTCATTTGATACCTTCTTAAGAAAAATTCTTCTAATTCCATAACTAAATAATTATTTTTTATTTTGAGCTCCCATAACACTTGTATATTCCTTTCTCTCAGTGTTTCTGCTCAGGTGGGGAAGGTAGCACTGACTTTGGACAGAGGTCAGTGGTGCTACACATCCTTTAACACTTAGAAGTCCAGGCCTGTGTAAGGAATTGTCCAGCTACTCTTTCAGTTAGGTAAAAACTTAGGGAGCTATGTGAGGCCAAAGCCTAATTTGGCTTTACATTTAAAGACAAAGTTTTAGTTTATGGGTTTTGTTGTTGTTGAGGCGGAGTGTCACTCTGTCGTCCAGGCTGGAGTACAGTGGTTTGATCTCAGCTCACTTCGACCTCCTCCTGGGTTGAAGCGATTATCTTGCCTCAGCCTCCCGAGTAGCTGGGATTACAGGCATACACGACCATGCCCGGCTAGTTTTTAGTATTTTTAGTAGAGATGGGGTTTCACTATGCTAGCCAGGCTGCTTTCGAACTCCTGACTGTGAGTGATCCTCTTACCTCAGCCTCCCAAAGTGCTGGGATTACCAGGCCTGAGCCACCATGCCTGGCCTATTTTATGGTTTTAATAACATACAGAATTAACCAGGAATGCATGTACTGTGTAAAAATCAAGGGAAGCCAGGCATGGTGGCTCACGCCTGTAATCCTAGCCCTTCAGGAGACTGAGGTGGGAGGATCACCTGAGGTCAGGAATTTGAGACCAGCCTGGCCAACATGGAGAAACCCCGTCTCTACTAAAAAAAATTACAAAAATTAGCCAGGCATGGTTGTGTATGCCTGTAATCCCAGCTACTCAGGAGGCTGAGGCTCAAGAATCACTTGAACCTGGGAGGTTGAGGTTGCAGCGAGCCGAGATTGTGTCACTGTACTCCAGCCTGGGCAACAGAGAGAGACTCCGGCTCAAAAAAAAAAAAAAAAATTGAAGGGAGAATTGTACTTTGTTTTGCTTGTAACTTGACTGGTCAGGCCATTCATGATATTTGAACAGATCGTAAGTCTGGATTTGAAGGTTGTTTATTGTTGTTGATTCTTAGAGGCAAATATCCAACTACATTGTGTTTGTACTTTAGGTATATAAATGTTTATTGAAAATACTGTTTTATTAAAAATTACTTTGTTCCTTATACCTCAGGAGATAAACGTACATTTTAAAAGTGTTCCTCAGTCAGGTGAGGTGGCTCACGCCTGTAATTTCAGCACTTGGGGAGGCTGAAGCAGGAGGATCACTTGAAGCCAGAAGTTCAAGATCAGCCTAGGCTGTAACATAGCAAGACCATGTCCCTACAAAAAAAAATATATGTGTGTGTGTGTGTATATATATGTTTTTTAAAATATATATTTGTTTTTTAAAAACATATATATATCTTTTTTTAAGTGTGTGTATATATATATATGTATTTTTTTAAATTAATCAGGCATGGTGGTTCACACATGTAATCCCAGCACTTTGGGAGGCTGAGGCAGGAGGACCACTTGAGCCCAGGAGTTACCAGCCTGGGCAAGATGATGAGACCCTGTCTCTCCAAAATTTAAAAACAATTAGCTGGGCACGGTAGCCCGTCCCTATAGTAGGGCTAAGGTGGGAGGAACCCTTAAGTTCAGGAGTTCAAGGATGCAGTAAGCTGTGATTACTGCACTGCACTCCATTCCTGGCTGTGCAAGACAGCTGGGTATGGTGGGACTCACCTGTACGCCTACCTACTCAGGAGTAGCTATTTAAAAAAAAAAAAAAAGGCTGGGCGCGGTGGCTCACGCCTGTAATCCCAACACTCTGGGAGGCCGAGGCGGGCGGATCACGAGGTCAGGAGACGGAGACCATCATAGCTAATACGGTAAAACTCCGTCTCTACTAAAAAATACAAAAAATTAGCCGGGTGTGGTGGCAGGCGCCTATAGTCCCAACTACTCAGGAGGCTGAGGCAGGAGAATGGCATGAACCCGGGAGGTGGAGCTTGCAGTGAGCCGAGATTGCACCACTGCACTCCAGTCTGGGTGACAGAGCGAGACTCCTTCTCAAAAAAAAAAAAAAAAAGTGCATAGCATATTATTAACTACTAATTTCATTTTAACCTAGTTAAGGAGGCATAAAATATTATAAAAGGACTTATTTTTATTTATTTATTTATTGAGACAGGGTCTTGCTCTGTCACCCAGGCTGGAGTGCAGTGGTGTGATCATAGGTTACTGCAGCCTTGAACATCTGGGTGCAAACAACCCACCTAAGTAGCTGGGACTTACAGGCGTGAGGCACTATGCCTGGCTAATTTTTTAATTTTTGTTAGAGACAAGATCATGCTTAGCTGCCCAAACTAATCTGGAATTCCTGGCTAAAAGTCATCCTCATTCCTTGGCCTCCTGAAGTGCCTTGATTTTAGGCATGAGCCACCACACCTGGCCAGGAGTTATTATATTAAAGGATAATTGAATAGAGGAGGAGGGACAGAATATTTAAAAAGTAAAAGCTCTAACATATCATTATGAAAGTTGCTTTATTTTTTGGCATTAATGAGGTTAATACTGTGGTTCGTTGTCTGAATTAGTATCTGTTCATTTGATATATAGACAACTTTTTGTTTTTAATAATCTTAAGAACCGGTCAGGCGTGGTGGCTCATGCCTGTAATCCCAGCACTTTGGGAGGCCGAGGCAGGCAGATCACCTGACGTCAGGAGTTTGAGACCACCCTGGCCAACACGGCAAAACCTCGTCTACTAAAAATACAAAAAAAATTAGCCGAGCATGGTGGTGGGTACCTGTAATCTCAGCTACACAGGAGGCTGAGGCCGGAGAATCGCTTGAACCCGGGAGGCAGAGGTTGCAGTGAGCCGAGGTCGCACTACTGCACTCCAACCTGGGTGACAGAGCAAGACTTTGTCTCAAAAAAATAAAAAAAATCTGAAGAACTGCTCTTAGTCATGGATGGCATCACATGTGTGGTTCTCAGTGCGTGCCTGAGGAAATTTTATTACCTTTTATGTGAACGTTAAATGGTACACCAGGATGATTCACTTTTTACCTTTTAAGTATTGAAGTAATAATTTTGAATTATATTTTTTGTTTGTGGTGGAGTTTCTAGGCTGGGCAAGGCAGCTGGGTATGGTGACAGCTGGGTATTATAATTCACACCGTGCCCGAATTATAATATTAAGTCTTTTCTACAGGATGACGACACAATGTCTTCCAAAGTGGGATATTTCTAAGAATGAAAAGAAATAGCATTAATAATTGCAATTACTGTTCTAGACCACCACAGTAAAGTGAATTATCTCAATAAAGCAAGCCACACAAATTTTTGGTTCCCTAGAGTGTATAAAAGTCATGCTTATACTATACTGTAGTCTGTTAAGTGCACAATAGCATTTTGTCTAAAAACCAGTGTACCTACCTTAAATAGAAAATAATTGCCAGGAAATCGATCATCTAAGCTTTTAGAAGTTTTTATCTTTTTGCTGGTGGAGGGTCTTGCCTCCATGTTGATGGTTGCTGACTGGTCCTGGGAATGGCCATTGCAATTGCTTAAAACAAGGTAACAGTGAAGTTTGCTGCATCGATTGGTGCTTCCTTTCACAAAAAAATTTTTTTTGTTGTTTTTTTTGAGACAGAGTTTCACTTTTGTGGCCCAGGCTGGAAATGGCATGATCTTGGCTCACCACAACCCTCTGCCTCCCGGGCTCAAGCGGTTCTCCTTAGCCTCCCAAGTAGGTGGGATTACAGGCATGCACTGCCACGCCTGACTAATATGGTATTTTTAGTAGAGACGAGGTTTATCCATGTTGGTTAGGCTGGTCTCGGACTCCTGACCTCAGGTGATCCGCCCGCCTGGGCCTCTCAGAATGCTGGGATTATAGGCGTGAGCCACCATGCCCATCCCTCAAAAGATTTTTCTATATAGCATGTGATGCTGTTTGATGGCGTCTCAGCTAGAATAGAATTTCTTTCAAAATCAAAGGCAATCCTCTCAAACCCTGCCACTGCTTTATCAACTGAGTTTATGCAGTGTTTTAAGTCGTTTATTGTCATTTCAACAGTGTTAATGGCATCTTCACCAGAAGTAGATCTCAAGAAACCACTTTCTTTGCTCATCCATGAGAAGCAAGTTACCATCTGTTCAAGTTTTAACGTGCGTTTGCAGCAATTCAGTCACATCTTCAGGCTCCATTTCTAATTCTAGTATTTCTCTTGCTGTTTCCACCACATCTGCAGGTGGAAGATTTCCACTGAAATCTTAAAGTCCTCAAAGTCATTCATGAGAGTAGAAATCAACTTCTTCCAAACTCTTGTTAATGTTAGTATTTTGACTTCTTCCCATGAATCACAAATGTTCTTAATGGCATCTAGAATGGTGAATCCTTTCTAGGTGGTCTTCAATTTATTTTGCCCAGATCCGTCAGAAGAATCACTGTCTATGACAGCTATGGCCTTATGAAATGTATTTCTTAAATAATTCCACTTGAAAGTTGAAATTACTCCTTGATTTATGGGCTGCAGAATGGATGTAGTTTTGTGTTAGCAGGCGTGAAAACAGCATTAATCTTGTACATCTCCCTCAGAGCTCTTTGGTAAACAGGGTCTACATTGTCAGTGAGCAATTATAATTTGAAAGGAATCTTTTTTTTCTGAGCAGTAGGTCTCAACAATGAACTTAAAATATTCGGTGAACCATCCTGTAAACAGGTGCTATTATCCAGGCTTGGTTGGGTGTTCCATTTGTAGAGTGCAGGCAGAGTAGATTTAGCATAATTCTTAAGGATCCTAGGATTTTTGGAATGCTAAATGAGCATTGGCTTCATCTTGAAGTCACCAGCTGCACTAGCCCTGGAGAGTCAAGTCCTTGATGGCATCTTCTGGTATAAGGCTGTTTCTTCTACATTGGAAATATGGTACTTTGTGTAGCTACCTTCATTCATCAGTGATATTAGCTAGATCTTCTGGATAACTTACTGCAGCTCTACATTAGCACTTGCACCTTTACCCTGTACTTTTATGTTCTGGAGGTGGTGGCTTCTTTTGGTCAACCTCATGAATCAACCTCTCCTAGCTTCAAATTTTTCTTATGCAGCTTCCTTACTTCTCTCAGCCTTCATCGAATTGAAGAGAATTAAGGCCTTGCTCTGGATTAGGCTTTGATTTAAAGGAATGTTGTGGCTGGCCTCAGCTTCTATCCAGACCACTTAAAGTTTTCTCCATATCATCAATAAGTCTGTTTTGCTTTCTTACCATTTGTGTGTTCACTGTAGTAGTGTTCACTTTTAATTTCCTTCGAGAACTCTTTCTTTGCATTTACAACATCGCTGTTTGGTACAAGAGGCCCAGCTTTAGCTTATCTTGGCTTTTGAAATGCCTTCCTCACTAAGTATAATTATTTCTAGCGTTTGAAAGTAGGATACATGTAACTCATCTTTTCATTTGAACGCTTAAAGGCCATTGTGGGGTTATTAATTGGTCTAATTTTAATATTTTTGTGTCTCGGGGAATAAGTAAGCCAGAGGAGATAGAAGAGATTGGGAGCACCCGATTGTTGGAGCAGTCAGAACAGACACAGCATATATCGATTAAGTTTACCATCTTATGTGGGCATGCATGTGGGTACCCCAAAACAATTACAGTAGTAACATTAATGAGCACTGATCACAGATCGCCATAGTAGATATAATAATCATAAAAAGTTTGAAATATTGGGAGAATTACCAGGTTGTGCCACAGAGACATGAAGTGAGCACATGCTGGTGGAAATTGGCTCTGATAGACATGCTTGATTCAGTGTCGCTACAAACCTTCAATTGGTTAAAACTACAAAAACACACCACAGTATCTGCAAAAGACAATAAAATGAGATCTGTCTGCTGGGACAGACAGTGGGCTTAAACTGGAATGGTCCTGGGCAGCCAGATCACATGGTTGCTTTACTCCTCCAGTATACTTCATTGTTAAAATGTGGTTGTAGAGGTTTGGAATTTGGTATAGGATTCAATGAAAAGTTTTAACCTTGGGGATGCAAGGATGTAAGGATCTGATTAGGCTTTGCAACTTGAGTTTGATGTCTGCTGTGTGGTGTCTGCTAAATCCCACAGAGTATGGGATCAGTCACATTGGTTATAAGGTGTGCTTCTGGCTGGGCGCAGTGGCTCATGCCTGTATTCCGAGCATTTTGGGAGGCCGAGGCAGGCAGACCACCTGAAGTCAGGAGTTTCAGACCAGCCTGACCAACATAGAGAAACCTCATCTCTATGAATAAATAAATAAATAAATAAATAAATAAATAAATAAAGAGCGAAACTCCGTATCAAAAATAAATAAATAAATAAATAAAAGGATTGCTTCTATCTCTCAAAGTTTTTACTTCATTCTATACTTCGTTTTTTTGAAAATGAACTTAACATGGGCACCAGAATGGGGTTGATTCGTCATTCTTGGATTCTAAGTCTTAACAATTTTTTTTTTTTTTAAAAGATGGAGTTTCGCTCTTTTGCTCAGGCTGGAGTGCAGTGGCACGATCTTGTCTCACTGCAACCTCTGCCTTCCGGTTTCAAGCGATTCTCCTGCCTCAGCCTCCTGAGTGGCTGGGATTACAGGTGCCCGCCACCATGCCTGGCTAATTTTTGTATTTTTAGTAGCGACAGGGTTTCACCGTGTTGGCCAGGCTGGTTTCGAACTCCTGACGTTGTGATCTGCCCACTTTGGCCTCCCAAAGTGCTGGGATTAGAAGTGTGAGCCACTGCACCTGGCCCAACAATTCTTTATTAGTAACATTTTAAAATGGACATTTTAAGGACATTTGACTGTTTAATGCATTCATTTTTTTAATGATTAAAAATATTTCCATAGATGAGTTGATGTTATATGATCAACTTGGATTAAGTCTTAGGTGATTCACTGCCTTCTTGGTTAAGGCAGCAAATCCTTTATGAGATTTAATTCTAGCAGGTATAGTCATAAAATGGTAGTTTCTGAGACCAGAGACCTTTAGATCATAATAGTCTCATTACATAATTACAGAGACAGACACTTGAGAAGGTGTGATTTCCTACAAGATTATAGAGCTAACCATAGTATAAAAGTTCCACAGGCCGGGCGCGGTGGCTCAAGCCTGTAATCCCAGCACTTTGGGAGGCCGAGACGGGCGGATCACGAGGTCAGGAGATCGAGACCATCCTGGCTAACATGGTGAAACCCCGTCTCTACTAAAAAATACAAAAAACTAGCCGGGCGAGGTGGCGGGCGCCTGTAGTCCCAGCTACTCGGGAGGCTGAGGCAGGAGAATGGCGTAAACCTGGGAGGCGGAGCTTGCAGTGAGCTGAGATCCGGCCACTGCACTCCAGCCCGGGCGACAGAGCAAGACTTCGTCTCAAAAAAAAAAAAAAAAAAAAAAGTTCCACAAATGATAATCTAATTTCTAAAACTCAATATTTTGATACCTAACACAGAGTTACTCTGTCCCTTTTTTGTTTTACTGATTAAATCTCTAAACTGGGCGCTGTGGCTGAGGCCTCTAATCCTAGCACTTTGGGAGACTGAAGAGGGCGGATCCCTTGAGGTTAGGAGTTCGAGACCAGCCATGGTGAAACCCTGTCAGTACTAAAAATGCAGAAATTAGCTGGGTGTGGTGGCAGGTGCCTGCAATCCCAGTTACTTGGGGAGGCTGAGGCCGAGGAATCACTTCAACCGGGAGGCGAAGGTTGCAGGTGAGCTGAGGTTGCGCCACTGCACTTCACCCTGGGTTGGCAGAGCGAGACCCCGTCTCAAGGGGGGAAAAAATCTCTAGCTTAGATTTGGCCTTATCTTTATTAGAAACTCTCCATTTTAGGGTCTATTCATATCCTGATTAACTGATAATATAGAAATAATGACTGATACTTGTATCCTAAAGTTAGAGATTCAGCATGATAATAGTGTGTTTGCTAATCAACCTCAGTAAACTATTAGGAAATTGAAACTTCTTAGAACATTTTTTTTGCTTCCTGTTATTTTGCTTGTATTTTAAGGCTCTTCGTAACAGTTATCTACTCTTTCTTAAATAAATCAATCCTATAAATAAGCATAATAAGCTTAATGAGAGACAAGAGTAGCTTAGTCTGTAAAGTGGAAATCACTTATAAATGAATTTAGAATTAAAAGGTTAAGTTGTTGAGTGTTACAGAATTTTACCGCTGAAACCAAATAAATTATTTTGAAAAAGCGGTTGAAGTGGCAAGTAGGATTGTTTTATACAGTAGTTAACTCTTAAAAATCGTATGAGGATTTTGTTTTTCTTCTGGAAGCCTTTTTTTCTAAGATATGGGGGTGGGAGAAAGGAATAGTTACTGTTCTAAATTTGCATTAATGTTATTTCTTGACAGTTTCATTTCTTACTCTTTACGGCTTTTGTGTTATAGTCTATTATTGTTCCCGTCCTGTTTTTCTAAGATTAAACTTATTCTGAGTTCCTTTAGCATTTCTTAAAGCAACCTCTATAATAACTTACGTTCTTTCCTTTTACTTAGCCTTGTTTCTTTGGTCTAGAGTGTTCTAAATTACTAGTTCATCTCGTTATTGTGGGTAGTACATTGACCTCTTAGTTTTCACATTCTCAAAAAGGAACACACTACCATCCACGTTTTACTCCTCAGTCAAGTAACACTGTCAGCACCAGAGGGATCTCCAATATTAGCCCACCAAAACTCCCAAGGTAATAAAATTTGCTAAAGAGTTTACAAGGGAGAGCTCCTGCTTAATTGATAAGAATAATGTACAGAAGAAATCAGTGGGGGAACTTCTAACTATGCTCCCTCTTGGCGACTTTTTTTTTCTTTTCTTTTTTTTTTTGAGATGGAGTTTCGCTCTTGTTGCCCAGGCTGGAGTATAATATCTCAGCTCACTGGAACTTCTGCCTCCCGGGTTCACGCAGTTCTCCTGCGTCAGCCTCCCAAATAGCTGGAATTACAGGCATGCATCACCACGCCCAGCTAATTTTGTATTTTTAGTAGAAATGGGGTTTCACCATGTTGGTCAGGCTGGTCTCAAACTCCTGACCTCAAGTGATTCACCCGCCTCAGCCTCCCAAAGTGCTGGGATAACAGGCGTGAGCCATGGCACCTGGCCCTCCCTCCTGACCTCTTACCAGTACCCTTATTTGGAAAGACTTTCAGGGAGTTATGTGTCCGTTTGGGGTTTTTGGTCTCTGATCTGTATTTTTTACAATAATTTTAAAAGATTACACATTTGTAGCCTATATTCTATCTGGTATTAATAATATTTGGTATTGATAATACAGATACAGACTTGATTATTTGGGTAAGACATGAAGCAGAATCCATTATGTCTTTTAGTTGAGCTAAAGTATACATCTTTACTACTGATAGTATATGGAAAGACGGAATTATTCTGTACCTGTTGTTTCCTTCACAGAGAGCTAGTGGCATCTGACAAAGAACCATGATACCTGGCTGAACAACTCCAGGATGAAAGTAATGCCCAAGTCAGTTTATAAAAGCCCAACACTGTAAATCATACGTAATGGCTATATGCAAATTAGTAGTCTAAGTTAATAATTTTAGAAAGGAAAGGTTAGCTCATAAGTGGCTGTGTTGTAATGAATGCAGCAGCTGTTTGGCAACTTTCTGAATGCTTGGAAGGCCCTTTGTCCACAGTCCTTGTGAACACCCACACATCTAGCATGCGTGACTCAGGAGAGACTAGTGCTAGACTGGAAGTTTCTCTCTTTCCTACTCCTCACCCTAAACCCTTGTTCTGGTCAGACTTTTCTCAGCCCCTGCTCTTACACATCTACCACAGTTAACAGAGCACTAGGTCTTGAAGGTACTGAGTAGCTTTTTTTGTGACTATAAATAATATCTTCACCAGAGCTGGCACCTTTTTGGAGATCCTGTGGAATTTCATTGTAACTGACTGACTCACTTGGAGGAACAAGAAAAGTGAGAGGCATCTTACTTTGTATTAGGGTTCCTTGGTGTGGGTACAGGCAGAGGTGGTATTTCTCTTGGTATAAATACTATGTTTGCCTTCTTTGATATTACTTCTCAGAATCCACTCATTTAAAGATTCCAATGACTGAGTCAGTTTGAGATCTAGAACTTTTTTGTGACTATCTCACTATTGCTTCCTACCCCCCTCCTTCCACCACAACCCTAAATTCAGTTCATAAAAATAGTTTTTAGTATGAAAGTCATCCATAATACATAAAAATGGTAATAGAGGAAAAAGTTAAAGTAATGTAATTTTTTAGGATTCAGGTGTCTCAGTTTATTACATAACTATTAAAATTATATTGGTGATGTTGAGCACAATAAATTCTGAAAATCTGATTCGTCTGTTCTTTTTACGGTTAAGAGTGTAGTGATGCTGGAACAGCACTTGTCACAGTTGCCTTTAGTTTGGGTGTGGCCCTAATGACCTCTGTTGCCACACTCCTGGCTCAGCAACTTTCCAACTTGAGCCACAATTTTGATACTCATCACTTTTATAATGTATAAACTTCTGGGACTTCGATACATAATTTTATACTAATTTTTTTTGTGCACGTGCACGCGTGTGTATGTGTGCGTGTTTTAACTTTCTCTGGCCTCAGGCCCTTAAAAAATATATATATGTGTATATATATATGTGTGTGTGTGTGTGTGTGTGTGTGTGTATATTATCTAGATATTTAAAATCTTTTTTGAATTAAAGGATTTTAAATGTTTTTCTGTTTTTGTTTTTTTTTTTTTTTCTTTTAGAGACATGGTCTCTTTTGCTCTGTCTCCAAGACTGGAATGCAGTGGCACGACCGTGGCTTACTGAAACCTCCACCCCCAGGGTTTAAGCCTTTCTTCTGCCTCAGCCTTCCAAGTAGCTGGGACTACAGGTGTGTGCCACCACACCTAATTTTTTAAAAATTCTTTGGAGAGACAGGGTCCTATTATGTTGCCCAGGCTGATCTCAAACTCCTGGGATGATAGGCATGAGCTGTTGCACATGGCCTCTGTTTATTTTCTCTAAAAATAACTTGCGGGCCAGGAGCATTTGCTCACGCCTATCATCCCAGCACTTTGGGAGGCCGAGGTGGTCAGATCACTTGAGGTCAGGAGTTTGAGACCAGCCTGGTCAACATGGTGAAACCCCGTTTCTACTAAAAATACAAAAATAAGCTGGGCGTGGTGGTGTGTGCCTGTAGTCCCAGCTGCTCGGGAGACTGAGGCAGGAGAATCGCTTGAGCCTGGGAGGTGGAGGTTGCAGTGAGCCAAGATCACACCACTGCACTCACACTGGGCAGTAGAGAGACTTTGTCTAAAAAAAACCATGAATGCAGTGATTGCGTTTTGTTAGACCACTTTTAGTCAGATAAACAAGAAGAAAGTTCTTGGTTAGAATTGTATTTTCTAAACTTTTGTTATTTTAAATTTATAAACAGCTTTCCTTTTCTTTACCAATTATGTGAATTTGACTCAACCTTACTTGTTTATTCTCCAGACTTGCCAGTTTGGTATCATAGATAGTATTTTTATGTAATATTAACTGATTGTATCTGTGGTTATTTTTCCAAAATGTAAAAAGGATCTTCTCTCTTCCCTGCTTTAAAACGTTCACTAGTTTCACTTTTCCTAGAGCAGTGCTTTTCAAACTCTGTCCCTGGGCAGGCAAACTGTGTACCTAGGCTGATACTAGCCAACATTTACTGAGTACTTAACATGTGACACTATTCCAGGCTTTTGACATCTGTTATTGGTTTTATTCTCAAAACAAACCAATGAAGTAGGTATTAGTATCTTAACATTTTTATGAGAATTTTGTTTTGCTTTGTAATATTTAATACAAAAAGACTTTTTTTGGTTTGTTTTTGTTTTTGTTTGTTTGAGACGGAGTCTCGCACCGTCGCCCAGGCTGCAGTGTAGTGGCGTCATCTCGGTTCGCTGCAACCTCCACCTCCCAGGTTCAAGCGATTCTCCTGCCTCAGCCTCCTGAGTAGCTGGGATTACAGGTGCCCACCACCACGCCCGGCTAATTTTTTGTATTTTTAGTAGAGACGGCGTTTCACTATGTTGACCAGGCTGGTCTCGAACTCCTGATTTTGTGATCTGCCCGCCTTGGCCTCCCAAAGTGCTGGGATTACAGGCATGAGCCACCGCACCCGTCCCTAAAAAGGTTTTTAAATGGATGACTAGCATCAAGAAAAATTGAATCTAAGAAGATTTCTATCATATTTGTCTTTTGTGACTTTTTATACTCCAAGGCATACCATATCCTGTACCTCTTACTCTCGATTCCTGTATTTACCTCATTTTAGATGCACACTTGACTGCAGAGGACACTGAGTAGCACTGTTCTCCCTCGTACTTGATGTTTTAAACATTTTGTTTCCCCTCCCTAAAATGAGTGCACCTCCCTGTTTTCTGCTTGGTGCATTTCTACTTTTCCTTCTTGACACCTCAAATACTCTTTCCCTGGGAATCCTGTCTTAACTGGAGGCCATCTCCAGCAGAGCCAGATGCTCCCTCTTTGTGCTTTCTTAGCACCGTATCCACATCTTTCTTAATGCTTGGTGTGTAGTTGGTGTACTTACAGACTGTGAGCTTCTTGAGGGCAGGGGCCTGATTTTAAGTCTTCTCTATATCCATTATAGCACCTAGCAGGTATGAAAATGTTTGTTGAATGAATGGATGAGTGAACAGACAGGCTGTTTCAAATTACAATGTTTGGTGTAATCTAGAATCTAGCCTTACCATTAGAAACTATAGGCTACATCATTTAAAGCCTCCCAGGGCAACTAGTGGCAACAACCTAACCCCTGCTGTAAGAACATGTTTCAAGTCCAGGCTTGTATGGTGTAGTATTACTGTAGTAGTTAATGATTGAAATGCCCACTAGGCAGAAGTTTTATCATTTAATGATAATGTGCAATAGGCAGTAGTTTAGTGCCTAATGTTCTGTCTTATTTATTTCAGGAATTGTTGGATAAATATTTAATAGCCAATGCAACTAATCCAGAGAGTAAGGTCTTCTATCTGAAAATGAAGGGTGATTACTTCCGGTACCTTGCTGAAGTTGCATGTGGTGATGATCGAAAACGTAAGTATATTTGTTATATGGGCAAAAGTAGAATTAAAAAAAAGAAATGGGGATAAATGGGATACTGTGACAGTATACGTAGTCTTAAGGCTCTTTGTGACTTAAAAATAATTCAGTGTATATCAAGAAAATTAGTATTACCTTACGTTCTCAAAAATGAAAATTGGGTTATAAATTTACATCATATGCTGTTTAAAAAAATTAAGCTCATCTATGAACTCTGTAATCTCGTATGGTATTATTTAGAATGGGCTTAATCTTTTATGCTTTTTAGAATTTTGGTTCACCATATTTTTAGCTCCAGAGTTTTTTGTGTAAACTTTATGAGTGATTCTGCATTTCACATGGCCTTTCTGTCATCATGCCTTAAAACTTCAGATGACTGGAAATTACATACAGAACATGGAAACAGGTTGTTGTGCTTTTTCTGTTTGTCATATTAATTCATTATCGTCTATTTTAAGGGGTCATAACATTGACTGCTAATTACATATAATCAAATTTCTGAGGAGGAGAGGTGAAATGAGTGTGTTATTGCTGGTGTATAACTTGTTCCAACTTCACAGTAAGTTTGAATGACCCATATGGTTAGGTTTTACTTGAGAAGGTTGAATACATAGGAATTGTTGATTAATCAAGTAGTGGTCATAAACATAGATTTTAGTATTAAATACCTATATTTATTTATTTATTTATTTACCTAGACTATCATAGAAAACATGGATATGGGAAAAAGTGACCAAATTGCCTAACTTGATAATAAAAAAGTGAATTTATTTGCAATGAGTGTCTCCTGGGATACTGGTAGCTGAGTGTAAGATAGAGCTCATTAAATTTAGTGTATGTGCTTGCTACCAGATTTATCAAGTTCTAGGTAATAGAAGTATCAGTTCCTTATTTTTTCTAGTAAGTTTGTTATTTTGTTCTTAATTTTGCCCTGTCTACAAAGATATACCCCTACAAATAGTTACTATGACCTGAAAATGAGTTTTGCCATCCTAAATATCAGTGTAACTGCATATATAAAGAGAACTTGTACTTGAGAAACTGTTGTACCTTGCTATAACAAAATCTGTATACTAAACTAACTTATTCTGTTACTGATGTGTAATTTCTGTTGCCATGAAGATAAGCAGAATTGGACATGATACTGGCACAGAACTGTACATTTAAGTATCAGAAAGCCAAAGAGAAGTATTTGGGAGATTGAGACATAGCTGTAGCTTTAACCTGATTTAACCCTTAGGATCACATTGGCACTTTCCGATCTCACACGTAGTCCCATTTACATTCTGATAGTCTGGGATTCGTAGATAGGCTGTCTTTATAACCTAATTGCTGAGACACTGGTGCCTCCTAATTTGTCAGGCTGGAAGAACTTCTTATTGCATGCGGGCTATACCAGTCAGGATTAGATCAATAAATGTGCCATTTCAGAGGAAGGAAAATGAACATGATTCAGGTCATAAAGGGATAGCTTAATTCTCTTACATCAGTATCTCTAAAGCTGTAATAGGCCAGTGGCCTCATACAGAAAACTCCCCTTTTCAAAACATGGGTATAATCAGATTAGTGTTGGTAATACTGAACATTTTGTGAAAGGAGAGTACCATTTTAATTAGGCCAGTAATCAAACTCAGGTCAGAGCAGATTTTGTCCTATGTATTGAAACTTTTATGTTGCCTTTCACATAGTATCTCTTGATACTAAGAATCAGTATTTCTCCAAATCAGAAAAATAGAGATTTTGGTGTTGATGATCTTTGTAAAGTTCACATTATTTCGGGAAAGGGTATTCCAGTCAAATTATTATTATTATTATTATTATTATTATTATTATTGAGACGGAGTTTCACTCTTGTTAACCAGGCTGAAGTGCAATGGTGTGATCTTGGCTCACCGCAAGCTCTGCCTCCTGAGTTCAAGTGAGGCTCATGCCTCAGCCTCCCAAGTAGCTGGGATTACAGGCATGCACCACCACTCCCAGCTAATTTTTGTGTTATTAGTATAGCTGGGGTTTCTCCATGTTGTCAGGCTGGTCTTGAACTCCCAACCTCAGGTAATCTGCCCGCCTCAGCCTTCCAAAGTGCTGGGATTACAGGTGTGAGCCACCGCACCCTATCCAAATTATTTTTCGTTGCTGCATTTCCAAGTAATAGAATTAAAAGACATAAAATAAGAAAATAGTTTTAGCCTAGGGATGGAAAAAAGTCTGATTTACTATATCTCATGTTTTTTTCCATTAAGCTGTTTATATGTAAGCAACATTCTAAACTGGTTTTTTGTTTTGTTTGTTTGTTTGTGACAAACTCTGTCATGCACGTTCGGAGTGCAGCAGCATGATCTTGGCTCACTGCAGCTTCAACCTCCTGGGTTCAAACCACCTCAGCCTCCCAAGTAGCCAG
The DNA here is from genome assembly GCF_003255815.1 of Theropithecus gelada. Classification (NCBI taxonomy): domain Eukaryota; kingdom Metazoa; phylum Chordata; class Mammalia; order Primates; family Cercopithecidae; genus Theropithecus; species Theropithecus gelada. The sequence continues at coordinate 30,045,608 of NC_037681.1, read as the reverse complement.
AGCTGCAGACATGCACCACCATGCCTAGCTTTTTTTTTTTTTTTTTTTTTAGAGACAGGGATAAGGTTTCCCTATGTTGCCCAGGCTGGTCTTGAACTCTCGGGTTCAAGCGATCCCCCTGCCTCACCCTCCCAAAGTGTTGGGATTACAGGTATGAGCCACTGCACCTGGCCATAAATAAGTTCTTAAATACCCAGTACACAATATTGTTTTTGTGTGTTTATTTGTTTGTTTTTGAGTGTCATTCTGTCACCCAAGCTGGAGTATAGTGGTGCGTTCTCAGCTCACTGCAACCTCTGCCTACCAGGGTTCAGGCAATTCTCATGCCTCAGCCTCCTGAGTAGCTGGGATTACAGATCCCCGCCATGACGCCTGGCTAATGTTTGTATTTTTGGTAGAGACAGGGTTTCGTCATGTTGGCCAGGCTGGTCTTGAACTCCTGATCTCAAGTGATCCCTCCGCCTCGGCCTCCCAAAGTGCTGGGATTATAGGTGTGAGTCACTGCACCTGGCCATGATAATGGTTTTTGTTAGCTACCGTGATTTTAAAAGACCCATACAGAGAAAAATCTTGGTTCTACCAAGAGCTAGTAGCGAATGTTCAAGTTGTTAATGTACTATGCACTGGATTGTTATTTTTAATATTGCACTTATTTTTTTCTCTTCACAGAAACGATAGATAATTCCCAAGGAGCTTACCAAGAGGCATTTGATATAAGCAAGAAAGAGATGCAACCCACACACCCAATCCGCCTGGGGCTTGCTCTTAACTTTTCTGTATTTTACTATGAGATTCTTAATAACCCAGAGCTTGCCTGCACGCTGGCTAAAACGGTAAGATGTGTGTCCAGGAAATACCTACTTTAGCTACAGTTATTTGAGATACCAGGTATGTTAATTTATAGGTATTTTACTTGGTTACCCAGGGATGATTTCTACTATGTTTATTTTGAAATCTCCTCTTTTTCTTACCATCATGATTACCTTATTCCTGCCCCTGACACCTTAACTCTACCCTATGATTATAAGCAGTGATACATCTACAGAGCATACTGAGCAGAGTAATCAAAGAAGGATAAATGATATTAAGAAGGAAACTTAAAAGACTGGAAAGTCATGCCTGCCAGGTTTGGTTACTAGAATAGCTGTGCATTAGCCACACTCCTCAAAGTGGCTCAAAACGAGAGAATAAAGAGGACGCTGTACAGATAACTACTACTACTTATTGGAAAGAAGTATATTAAGCATTACTGCTGTTCTGTTTGTCCTGTGAAAGAACCAAGACATGCTTGTTTACTTAAATGTATAGTTTTATAGAATTCCAGTTATACTCATAAGTTCTTAAACTGAGAGTGTGAGAGAATGGTTCTGTTGAGTTTGTTGATGGTAGAACATAAGGTAGGTGTTCACTTATTTTGTAAAATTGGTTTGTAATTGTAGAATAACCAGTTTTTGTCAATGCACATATTTTACCATGGATATTAATATTTATCAGGCTTTTGATGAGGCCATTGCTGAACTTGATACACTGAATGAAGACTCATACAAAGACAGCACCCTCATCATGCAGTTGCTTAGAGACAACCTAACAGTGAGTTGTTTACTCTTTAATTTTATTTCCTTTTCAGAAACAAAAATATATTTTATTTTGGACTTTGTGTCTTTTAGGGCAGATACATAAGAACTGAAAGTATGACATATGTGTTAGTATTTTATGGGATGAACATTATTTTGTAGGCAGGTTTTCAAGTTGAATAGGCATTTTATCAGACCTTCCTGAGACGTAACATTATATGAACTCAACTGTTTCATTGGGATGAAGATGTTGATAAATTATGTTAATAAAGAGAGCTTCTAAAGTTTCAATAATTTGGGGCAAATCAGCTATAGCCAGTTAGGGACTATCTAGATATCTAGGCTTTCTTAAAATCACATGAAGTACCTCGTTCTGATGAAAGTTTACTTTGTGAATTTTTAGGGAGTAAACCTGTACCTAAATTTACTCCTTCTCTGCTTCTAGGCCAAAGTCTCTGTTTTGTTTGTCTTTTTCTCCCTGCTTCTTAGATAGGCAATTGATAAAGGAAGTAATCAAGAAAAAGTACAGCTTAAGCTTTACTTTAACATTCTTTTGTAGGTTCAAGTAAATTTGATAGGTAAAATCTTAGACTTCACAGAATGAAAAAGAAGGGAACAAATCTTTTAATATAAATCTCGTCCTCTCAGCCCCCTTGTTTAGTGCTTTATCATTTACTAGATAGTATTTTTTAAATTAGCACCATGTCTGTTCAATTTTGCTGAATAGGGTGTTTATGCATCCACTGAAAGGGAAATAAAGACCCTGCATTTCTAGCCATAAGAAGTCCCTGTGGTTGTGAGGGGACAATGGAAGATGATCAGCAAATAGTTCTGCAGAGGAAGAGCAAATTAGGCAGTTATACCTCTTCCCAGATGTGTACCTTGGAGCTAACTATCTTTTAATCAGTTTTGTTTTCTCTATTATGGAGACAGGTCTTTGGGGGATTTTGTTTTGTTTATTTTTATTTATTTTAGTATCTTCATAATAACCTAAGGATTATGTAAGATTCTAGCTTTTCTGAAATTAACACTAATGTCTTGGTGTTGGTCTAATAAAGTACATTTATAGTCAACAAATATTTCTCTTCTTCACTTCATCTTTCTGTCCTAAAAATAGAGAGATCATGGAAGATCCGCTTAGTTTTAACATTCTGTCTAATTCAAGAACCCTGTCTATACATGCACACATTGCTTCTCTGTAGCTTCCATCACCCACTTCTGTTTAATTCTTGGAGAAACACAAAGTAAGTCTGCTTTTGCTATAGTTTAGCTCTTCACACACTTTAAAATTGTTAACCATGATTGTGGCTTTTTCCTCCCTGTGAAAATTTTTTGCTTTATTAGTCTGTAATAATACTGCAGTAGTGCTTTCAAGAAGAGCATTGGGCTGCTGGGAATAGAGACAGCATTAAATTCTAAGACTGTCACTTTGCTTATTATGAAAGTAGAGTGCCTTTTTAAAAAAAGTTACTTTTTTTTTTTGAGACAGGATCTCACCCTGTCACCTAGGCTGGAGTGCAGTCTCGTAATCATGGCTCACTGCAGCCTCAACCTCCTGGATTCAAGCAGTCCTCCTGCCTCAGCCTCCTGAGTAGTTAGGACTATAGGCACACACCACCCCGTACCTGGCCAATTTTGTTTTTGAAATTTTTTGTAGACATGGGATCTTGCTATGTTGTCCAGGCTGGTGTTGAACTGGCCTCATGCGATCTTCTCATCTTGGCCTCCCTACGTGCTGGGATTACAGGCGTTAGCCACTGTGCCTGGCCAAGTGCTTTTTAAATAAAAAGGAAGCTATAAAACCATATATCCAATGACATGTGTGTATGCCGTTTTGTAAATGCATAGTGAAAGGTCTGCAAGGATGTGATGGTCTTTGGGGTTTTGAGAGAGAACTTCAGTCTTAGTCAAGATCTCCATTGTTTGAGGAATTTACTACTCTTGTAGTTATTTTTGATATGACAGTAGTACTTAGTGTAATGGCCTAATCTAGAAATAATGACTTAATATGATTCTTCTTTTTCTAGCTTTGGACATCAGACAGTGCAGGAGAAGAATGTGATGCGGCAGAAGGGGCTGAAAACTAAATCCATACAGGGTGTCATCCTTCTTTCCTTCAAGAAACCTTTTTACACATCTCCATTCCTTATTCCACTTGGATTTCCTATAGCAAAGAAACCCATTCATGTGTATGGAATCAACTGTTTATAGTCTTTTCACACTGCAGCTTTGGGAAAACTTCATTCCTTGATTTGTGTTTGTCTTGGCCTTCCTGGTGTGCAGTACTGCTGTAGAAAAGTATTAATAGCTTCATTTCATATAAACATAAGTAACTCCCAAACACTTATGTAGAGGACTAAAAATGTATCTGGTATTTAAGTAATCTGAACCAGTTCTGCAAGTGACTGTGTTTTGTATTACTGTGAAGATAAGAAAATGTAGTTAATTACAATTTAAACAGTGTTCCACATAACTTCTTAATTCCCTCCCTTACTCTTCAGGGGTTTCCTTTCAGTAAGCAACTTTTCCATGCTCTTAATGTATTCCTTTTTAGTAGGAATCCGGAAGTATTAGATTGAATGGAAAAGCACTTGCCATCTCTGGCTGGGGTCACAAATTGAAATGGCTCCTATATCACATAAGGAGGTCTTGTATATCTGTGGCAACAGGGAGTTTCCTTATTCACTCTTTATTTGCTGCTGTTTAAGTTGCCAACCTCCCTTCCCGATAAAAATTCACTTACACCTCCTGCCTTTGTAGTTCTGGTATTCACTTTACTATGTGATAGAAGTAGCATGTTGCTGCCAGAATACAAACATTGCTTTTGGCAAATTAAAGTGCATGTCATTTCTTAATACACTAGAAAGGGGAAATAAAGTACACAAGTCCAAGTCTAAACCTTTAGTACTTTTCCATGCAGATTTGTGCACATGTGAGAGGGTGTCCAGTTTGTCTAGTGATTGTTATTTAGAGAGTTGGACCACTATTGTGTGTTGCTAATCATTGACTGTAGTCCCAAAAAAGCCTTGTGAAAATGTTATGCCCTATGTAACAGCAGAGTAACAGAAAATAAAATTACATTTTATAAACCATTTACTATGGCTTTGTAACAATTGCATACCCATATTTTAAGGGACAGGTGAATTTACTACTTTCTAAAGTTTATTGATACTTCCCTTTTATGTAAAATGTAGTAGTGATACCTATATTTCTGCATTGTGCATTGTGACACACTTGTCTAGGGATGCCTGGAAATGTATAAAATTGGACTGCATTTCTTAGAGTGTTTTACTATAGATCAGTCTCATGGGCCATCTCTTCCTCAGATGTAAATGATATCTGGTTAAGTGTTATATGGAATAAAGTGGACATTTTAAAACTAGCAGAGTTAATTATGTGATTGTGAGTGCCTTGGCTGTTATTAGAATTGTGCTTCAGTGGATAGTCAAAAGGAATGTAAGAGTTCAGATACAGATACTCCTCAACTCAAAATGGGGCTATACCCTGATAAATCCATTGTAAGATGAAAATACTAAGTCAGAAATGCATTGAATACACCTAACCTAATGAACATTATACCTTAGCCTATCCAACATTAAATGTGCCCAGAACACTTATCCCTACAGTTGGGCAAGATCAAAGAGCATGAAGCTTATTTTATACTAAAGTGTTGGATTTCTCATGTAATTTTGAACCCTGAAAGTGAAAAACATTCATTGTATGGGTACTTGAAGTATGCTTTCTACTGAATGCCTGTCACTTTTGCACCATTGTAAAGTCAAAAAATTAAGTTGGGGACTCTATACTTCTGTTGGTAAACATTCAATCTTACTATTAGTGAGTTCAAAATAATTTTGGTTTTATAGTATCACAATGGCTGTTTTACTAACCGATCTCAGATTAGTAAAAATAACTGAGACTGAATGACTTGAGAACTGATTTTTAAGTCAGAAGATAATCTGAAAAAATAGCTATGTAGGATTCTTGATCCTAAAATGTGAATATGAAACAAGGCTTCATTTATACTTGTTTTCCTTTCTTTTTTTTTTCTTTCTTTTTTTTTTTTTTTTTGAGACAGAGTTTCACTCTGTCCCCCAGGCTAGAGTGCAGTGGTGTGCAACCTCCGCCTTCTGGGTTCAACCGATTCTCCTGCCTCAGCCTCCCGAGTAGCTGGGATTATAGGCACCCACCACCACGCCTGGCTAATTTTTTGTATTTTTAGTAGAGACGGGGTTTCACTGTTGGCAGGGTGGTCTTGGAACGTCTGACCTCAGGTGATCCATCTGCCTCTGCTTCCCAAAGTGCTAGGATTACAGGCATGAGCCACCATGCCCGACCTATATTTGTTGGGGTTTATTTCTTCTTTTTTTTTCTTTTTTTTTTTTTTGAGACGGAGTCTTGCTCTGTCTCCCTGGCTGGAGTGCAGTGCTGCTATCTCGGCTCACTGCAACCTCCGCCTCCCAGGTTCACTCCATTCTCCTGCCTCAGCTTCCCGAGTAGCTGTGACTACAGGCGCCTGCCACCTCGCCCGGCTAATTTTTTGTATTTTTAGTAGAGACGGTTTCACTGTGTTAGCCAAGATGGACTCGATTTCCTGACCTCATGATCCACCTGCCTTGACCTCCCAAAGTGCTGGGATTACAGGCATGAGCCACGGCGCCCAGCCCCTATACTTGTTTTTAAGGGGAAATGAAAAAGCAGAATTCAATAGGACTCTGGTACCCCAAAATTTAAATCTGGACACTATTTTTTAAATAAAAATATTAGTAAAAATAACATTTTGAATTGGGAAAAAATGATCATGTCTTAAGACCAGTAAAATGGTATGTGCTGAGTAATGAATTATGTTATCAAAGTGGCCTTAAAAAATAGATTATTTTCTAGCCGGGCGCAGTGGCTCACACCTGTACTCCCAGCACTATGGGAGGTTGAGGCGGGTGGGTCACTTGAGGTCAGGAGGTCGAGACCAGCCTGGCCAACATAGTGAAACCCTGTCTCTATTAAAAATACAAAAATTAGGCTGGGCAGAGTGGCCCACACCTGTAATCCCAGCACTTTGGGAGCTTGAGGCAGGTGGATCACGAGGTCAGGAGTTCGAGTCCAGCCTGGCCAACATGGTTAAACTCCATCTCTACTAAAAACCCAAAAAAAATAAAAAAATAAAAAATAGCAAGGCGTGGTGGTGGGCGCCTGTAATCCTAGCTACTCAGGAGGCTGAGGTAGGAGAATTGCTTGAACCTGGGAGGCAGAGGTTGCAGTGAGCCGAGATCACGCCACAGCACTCCAGCCTGGGTGACAGAGCAAGACTGTCTCAAAAAATAATAAAAATTCAAAAATTAGCCAGGCATGGTGGCACAGGCCTGTAATCCCAGCTACTTGAGAGGCTGAGGCAGGAGAATCACTTGAATCTGGGAGACGGAGGTTGCAGTGAGCGGAGATCATGCCACTACACTCCAGCCTGGGTGACAGAGTGTCTCAAAAAAAAAATTATTCTCAACATTTTGTCCCAACTTGAAATGTCTCCTTGCTTTAGAAAAACTCTGCATCTTTTAAAAGCAGGCTCAGCCTGTGGTATCTCCTTTTGACTCTGCTTTTTGGGCTTCCTTGTACTAGAGGAAGAGGATATAGAACACTGCTAAGAACTCAGTAGGAGAGAGGACGCCTTTCCTGAGGAAAAGAGTGTAAGTAAAGTTTTGGGGTGGGGGGAGGATTTAAATCTAGGAGCTTTGTCTTTAGCTTTTTAAACTACTTTCTGAGATCAGAAAGTTTAAACATTGCATCTATTTTGTAGTTAGAACTTACTTGGCAGTTTTTTCTTTAAAATGGCATTGGCCGGGCGCGGTGGCTCACGCCTGTAATCCCAGCACTTTGGGAGGCCGAGGCGGGCGGATCACAAGGTCAGGAGATCGAGGCCACGGTGAAACCTCGTCTCTACTAAAAAAAATACAAAAAATTAGCCGGGCGCGGTTGTGGGCGCCTGTAGTCCCAGCTACTCGGGAGGCTGAGGCAGGAGAATAGCGGGAACCCGGGAGGCGGAGCTTGCAGTGAGCTGAGATCCGGCCACTGCACTCCAGCCTGGGCGACAGAGCGAGACTCCGTCTCAAAAAAAAAAAGAAAAAATGGCATTTAGATAGATAGTAGTAAATTTTTAAAATTGCATTCTAACACTGACGAGAATAGAATCAGATTTTTTATTTCAACATATTTGTACATTCATTTGTTAATCTTTGGTTGGCAAAGAAGATCAGTAAGTTTTCTTTTGACACGGTTGGTAGAATATAGTTATACCTTGTAACTTAAGCATGTATCAGTACAAAAAATTAGCTGGGCATGGTGGCGGGCGCCTGACTTTTTTAAAAAGTCAGTAGAGACTTTTTAAAAAATGGTGAAAAATATTAGGAAGGCTATTTAAAGATGCATAAAAACTACAACTGGAGAGTAAATTTAAGAAGAGCAGAATCTTGGTCACTGATTTTGAGATGGGCTAATTTTTAGGAGTTGAGTCATTCATTCAGAAATATTAGGCCTTTTACAGGAACAGATGTGACTTTTTGTCCAATGATGAGTCTCACTGTAGGTTCATGTCATTATATATTTTAAAGTAACAATCATTCTTTATGGTTTAGAAAGACTTTCACTTTAAACTTATAAAGGCAATTTTGCATGTTTACTTTTTTTTTTTTTTTTTTTTTTTGAGACAGAGTTTCACTCTTGTTCCCCAGGCTGGAGTGCAATGGCACAAACTTGGCTCACTGCAACCTCTGCCTTATGGATTCAAGCGATTCTCCTCCCTCAGCCTCCTGAGGAGCTGGGATTACAGGTGCCCTCCACCATGCCTGGCTAATTTTTGTATTTTTAGTAGAGATGGGGTTTCGCCATGTTGGCCAGGCTGGTCTCGAACTCCTGACCTCAGGTGATCTGCCCACCTTGGCCCCCCAAAGTGCTGAGATTACAGGCGTGAGCCACCACGCCGGGCCACAATTTTGCATGTTTTATTCTGCCTTATATCTCTATGACTCTCCCATGTAGAATTTGTATTTGGTAAGCTTTGCCTTCTCTGGAATTAATGTTACTTAGCTGAACAGTTTACATTTATCGAGAACTGAATATACAACGGTGATTTTTACTGTATCTTCTGTGTTTAGCTATGTTTAGCAAATATTTAGTGTTGTTGAAATTGCCTACAGTAGTTAGTATGGTAACGTGCTGTATGTGTTTGTAGCCTAGGAACATAGGCTTTACTGCATAGCCTAGGTGTGTAGTAGGGTCTACTATGTACTTGTTTAAGTACATCCTGTGCTATTTGCACAACAATGAAGTCGCCTAATGAGACGTTTTTCAGAACATATTCCTGTTAAGTGACACCACTGTGTAGATGTGAAGATCATCATGAAATCCAATTTGGGGCAAACTTTCCAATTTACTGCTTAACCCACACTTCATTTTAAAGTGGCTATGCTGGCCAAGCGCTGTGGCTCATGCCTGTAATCCCAGCACTTCAGGAGGCCGAGGTGGGTGGACTGCTTGAATCTAGGAGTTCGAGACCATTCGGGCAACATGGCAAAACCCCGTCTCTATGAAAAATACAAAAATTAGCTGGGTATGGTGGTGCACGCCTTTAGTCCTTGCTATTCGGGGGGTTGAGGTGGGAGGATTGCTTGAACCTGAAAGATTGAGGCTGCAGTGAGCAGTGATTGCACCACTGCACTCCAGTCTGAGCAACAGAATGAGACCGTGTCTCAAAAAATAAAATGGCTGGCCGGGCGCGGTGGCTCACGCCTGTAATCCCAGCACTTTGGGAGGCCGAGGTGGGCGGATCACAAGGTCAGGAGATCGAGACCATGGTGAAACCCCGTCTCTACTAAAAATAGAAAAAATTAGCCGGGCGCGGTGGCGGGCGCCTGTAGTCCCAGCTACTCGGGAGGCTGAGGCAGGAGAATGGTGTGAACCCGGGAGGCGGAGCTTGCAGTGAGCCGAGATTGCGCCACTGCACTCCAGCCTGGGCGACAGAGCCAGACTCCATCTCAAAATAAATAAATAAATAAATAATTAAAAAAATAAAATGGCTATGCCAGCTAGGCGCAGTGGCATGACCCTGTAGTCCCAGCTACCAGGTACACTGAGGTAGGAAGATCACTTGAGCCCAGGAGTTTGGGGCTGTGGTGCTTGATGATCATGCCTGTGAATAGCCACTGCACTCCAGCTTGAGCAACACAAGGACCCTGTCTCTTTCAGAAAGAAAAAAAAAAAAAAGATTATGCCTTCAGAGCTAACGCTTTAAAGGGGGCAAGTAATAATACCTGGGAGGAAATGCTGGAGACTTCCCCTAAAATTATAACACCTTAGCATGTTTATACAGCACTTTTAGTTAGAAGGATCCAACGTTTATTGAAGTCTTTTTGGTACATGGTCATGTACTATGCACGTTCATATTTAATCCTCTCAAGTGCCCTTACGTGACAGAACATCTGATCAGAAAAAGATGAAATTATGGCCGGGCGCGGTGGCTCATGCCTGTAATCCCAACACTTTGGGAGACCGAGGCGGGGGGATCATGAGGTCAGGAGATTGAGACTATCCTGGCTAGCACGATGAAACCCCTTCTCTACTAAAAATACAAAAAAATTAGCCGGGCATGGTGGTGGGCACCTGTAGTCCCAGCTACTAGGGAGGCTGAGGCAGGAGAATGGCATGAACCCGGGAGGTGGAGCTTGCAGTGAGCCAAGATCACGCCACTGCACTCCAGCCTTGGCGACAAAGCGAGACTCTGTCTCAAAAAAAATAAAAATAAAAAAAATTATTAGCTCAAAGTTAGGTATGTGGGTCTTGTGCCATAGCTCATGCCTATAATCTCAGCACTTTGGGATACCAAGGCACGTGGATCTTTTGAGACCAGGGAATTTGAGACCAGTGGGCAACATGGCAAAACCCTGCCTCTACAAAAAAACTAGCCAGGCATGGTGATGTACGCCGGTAGTCCCAGCTACTTGCCAGGCTCAGGTAGGAGGATCACCTCAGCTGGGGAGGTCAAGGCTGTGATGAACCGTGATTGCACCACTGCAGTCCAGCCCCAGTGGTAGAGCGAGACCCTGTCCTAAAACAAAAACATTTATGTATGTGTCTATTAAGTAGCCAACTAGAGTTTGAACTCAAGATACCATACCAAGTTCATTTCTGTGTCTCTGTTGCCTGCTCTGAGTGCGTCACCCTCCTTACTATAGCAAGTAAATAACGCTGTTTATCTTTTTTTCCTAGCATCTTTGGAGATGGTTTTTGTTTTTGTTTTCTTTGACTTTCCCCTTAGTCTGTCAGTTTTGCCCTTTGGGGAAAACCTCGAAAGGGGCAGTGCTATGCCATCCTGGGCCTAACTCTCATCTTACGATTCCAGAAATGAGCCCAAAGAGACTGCAGACTTGCCCAAGCTCCTAGCAACTAGCTAGTGTTTGGCCTGAAACTAGACAAGAATCAGAGGCAAATAACTCCAAATCTCAATCTCTACTGGCTACATTAAAAAGAATTCTCAATGAAAATCATTTTTATTTTTCCCTGCCACTCAGAAAATGAAGGCTTTAGTTCATATTTATCTGGTAAGTTTTTATTTTATTTTATTTTTTAAAGGCATGAGCCCTCTAGTTGCTTTGCGAAAGTAAGGAAATAAACATTTATTGTCCAGCATTGCTTGTCACATTTATTTTACATGCTTTACACCGAAGGCCCTTATATAATCAATGTTATTTGCATGCTCAATGCTGCAATATAGTGGAAAGGCCATCAGCCAGGGTCCCAGGCCAAGCTTCCCACTCACTGGCAAGCTACATGGAATCTTGGGGCCAGCATCTTCACTCCTTAATAGGAATGTTGTGTAGGCATCTTCACAAATAAAACTCAGTTTCATAACAAAGTTTTATTAGAAGGTTTCTCCTGATTTCTGGAGGGGGAAACTGAAGCACTGAGGCTAGTGACATGACCTAGGACTTGGGCTTCATAGCCAAGTAGTGGTGTCAGGACTTGAACCTGGGCAGTCCTACTTCAAAGTTGGTACTCTCAGCAACTGTGTTATGTTGCCTTGTTTGTTTGTTTGTTTGTTTTTAAGATTAAAGCAATAGATCAGTGCTTTTTAAAATTCTAGTCATGACCAACTGGTAACAAACTTAATTAATGGGTGACAGCCAACTTTTAATAGGAGGGAAAATATGTAGCATGTTATAAAGGAAATTATACTTTGTGAAACCAATTTGAGTTTATACATGTATGAAAAGTGGGTTGTGATGTCAAAAATTGATTTCAAATAAGTGTGAAAGACATTTCTTATGGATGGTCTTAAAGGTTTCTGCAATCCGTGTCCTAGGACTGTAAATTGGTCCTAATTTTACTGTTGTGAGTAATGCTAGAGGTTTTTTCATGATGGGATTGTTGAGTCTCTTCTGCCTACAGCACTGTGACTATTTCTACTTCAGAATCCGCTGAGCCATGAGTATCCCTTAATGCCCTTTAGAAGAAAGGGGAGACTTCCACTTTTGAGAGTGATATTTTCATTACACATTGCTGAACGGGTTATGCAGAGATTAATTTTTTATCTGTTCTTTGTCCTCAGATACTATTTCTGCAACATATCATAGCCTGGGCCTCCACAGAAGCCATGGTGGAGTTAGAATTTATTCAGCTAGCAAAGAGGCTAATAAGGGCTTTCTTGGGATACAAATTATTAAGCAGACTTGAAACTGGGTTGAGCCCTGAGTAAAAATCATGCAATACAATGGGCCTTACTACGCTAGGCTCCTAAATTCTTCTGAGCTGTAACACAGTTTCTTCAGGAATATCTGGGGTTCTTACTCAAGTGCTTATCAAAAGAGTTGTTTAATTACTGTAATTTTAGCTAAAGACTTTAGGAATTTTCTCGCTGATTTGACATGTGAAGTTGCATACTGTAGACTTGCAATGCTGGGCTGTGGCAAGCTGGCTTAGTTCATTTTATCTGGATGTTTACTTTGCTCTTGCTTATGACGTGCTACTGAGGGTAGTAGCTGTCACTGCTAGCTAGGCTACTTAGGATGCCTTGTCATGGTTATTTTTTTTTTAATAGTAGAAACTTGCCCATGTAAAAGAATTACACGTTTTGCCAGGCACAGTGTCTCATGCCTGTAATCCCAACACTTTGGGAGGCCGAGGCGGGCAGATACCTGAGGTCAGGAGTTTGAGACCAGCTGGCCAACATGGTGAAACTCCGTCTCTACTAAAAATAACAAAAATTAACCAGGCGTAGTGGCATGCATCTGTAGTCCCAGCTACTCAGGAGGCTGAGGCAGGGAATCACTGAACCCGGGAGGCAGAGGTTACAATGAGCCGAGATTACATGACTGCACTCCAGCCTGGGTGACAGACTGAGACTCCGTCTCAAAAAAAAAAAAAAAGAGTTGGCTGGGCATGGTGGCTCACTCCTGTAATCTCAGCACTTTGGGAGGCCGAGGTGGGCGGATCAGAAAGTCAGGAGATCAAGACCAGTCTGGCCAATATGGTGAAGCCCCATCTCTACTAAAAATACAAAAATTAGCCGGGCATGGTGGTGGGCACCTGTAGTCCCAGCTACTTAGGAAGCTGAGGCAGGAGAATTACTTGAACTCGGGAGGTGGAAGTTTTAGTGAGCTGAGATCGTGCCATTGCACTCCAGCCTGGGTGACAGGGCAAGACTCCGTCTCAAAAAAAAAAAGATGTATTTTTCTTTCTGTGACAGCTTACACTTGAGGATGTATAGATAACAATGTTGAAAACTAGAAAAAGTCCCGGGCGCGGTGGCTTACGCCTATAATCCCAGCACTTTGGGAGGCCGAGACAGGCGGATCACCTGAGGTCAGCCTGGCAAACATGGTGAAACCCCCGTCTCTACTAAAAAAATATATAAAAATTAGCCAGCATGGTGGCAGGTGCCTGTAATCACAGCTACTTGGGAGGCTGAGACAGGAGAATCACTTGAACCCCGGGGGGCGGAGGTTGCAGTAAGCCGAGATCATGCCATTGCACTCCAGCCTGGGCGACAAGAGTGAAACTCCGTGTCCCAAAAAAAAAAAAAAAAACTAGAAAAAGTTTAAGTCCAACTGAGATTTAAATTCCAGTGTAGCCTGATTTTCTTTCTACTATCAGAGGTGTAGACAAGTTAAAGCACTTAATTAGGCTTAGATTAACCTTCACTTTTCTGTGGAAGTGTGTACTGAAAGTGGCATTCATTGCAAAGATCTCTGCCATTCAGTTATCTTGTGGACTCTACTCTCCACCATTTTATGGGAGTAATTCAGGTCCTTTAGTCCTTGAAGGAAGCCAGACTATTTGTTTCTCATTTTCTGCTGATATTACCAGGTTTTTTACCATCTGAAATTTGTTCTGAGAGCTCTTTCTCCATTCTAGCCCTGTGGGTCTTTAGATAAGGCTCTGTGTTTCAACCATGCCGCCATGCCATTCTCCTTGACACATGGTGCTTTTTTTGGGGGGTACGGGGGAGGGTAGAGACGAGGTCTCACTATGTTGCCCAGAGTGGTCTTGAACTCCTGGTCTTAAGCAATCTTCCCACCTCAGCCTCCCAAAGTGCTGGAATTACAGATGTGAGCTACTGTACTCAGCCTGTGTATGTGATGTTCTTTCAGTTATTTTGGAACTTGGTAGGCACCTTGGAGGATTCATTGGAAAGATTTTGAAGACCACTGTGTTCTAATACTGGTGGCAACACCACAACTTGGGAGCCAGGAAAATAAATGGGACAAGATTACTAACCCTTTTTGGAGTTAGACTTGTCTATTCCCACAACTATATAACGTGAGAGATGGTATGATGTAGTGATAGAAAGGACCAGCCAGAGGCTGAGTACAGTGGCTCATGCCTGTAATCCCAGAACTTTGGAAGGCCAAGGCAGGCGGATCACTTGAGGTCAGGATTTCGAGACCAGCCTGGCCAACATGGTGAAACCCCGTCTCTACTAAAAATACAAAAATTAGCCGGGCATGGTGGCACATGCCTGTAATCCCAGCTGCTTGGGAGGCTGAGGCAGGAGAATCGCCTGAACCTGGGAGGTGGAGGTTGCAGTGAGCCGAGATCGTGCCACTGTACTCCAGCCTGGGCAACAGAGCAAGACTCCATCTCAAAAAAAAGAGAAAGAAAACCAGCCTAGAAGTCAAAGATCTGGCTTCTGTGGTCATTCACATACTTGTTAAATATGTTGAGTGCTTGTTATGAGTCAGGGACTGAACTAGGTACTAGAACTTTAAACTTCACTACTTTATAGCTATGGCTTTAATCTCACTGAGTTTCCGTTTTACCTTTTACAGATAAAAGGTAGACTAACTAGCCTGCAAGCCAATGTGTGAAAGTATTTCCAAGGGTAAAGGGCTGTGGAATATATGTAGTGGAACACTCAAGTGGGAAGGAAGTTAACAGGATAGCCTAATTTTGGAACTGGAAAGTTCTAATAAAGTGAAACGAGTCTTGTGGATAAGAGAATCAACAACACTGAGCAGACCTATTGCCCTAGATTTTCAAGGACATAGTCACAAAAAGAAAATGACTGTGTAACTTGGGAATGTGAAGTTAAAAAAAAAAAAAAAAAAAATTAAGCCGTGGTTTTGCTTCTAATTAGCACTCTCTGATGGAATACAATGGGAAAGGTCATTCTGTTGAAATAAGTGAAGAAAAATCAGGACCCAGAGAACGAGTGCTAAAAGGAAATGCCTTTGACCAAAAACTCAGTCACTTACCAGCAGTTAAGTCTTGACTAAGGATTTTCGATTTGGTAGGTCTGAGGTAGGGCCCCATAGAGCATTTGTATTTTTAACAAATTGATGCTGATGCTGCTGATCAGGACCTGGTACTTTGAGAACCACTGCTTTAAGGAAACCTCAATAATGAAGGCCAAAGTAAAGATTGGGTGAGTTTCACATCTGAGTACTAAAAATATGTCAGAGGGCTGGTTGTGTCTGTAGTCCCAGCTACCAGCTGCTAGGGAGGCTGAGATGGCAGGATCATGAGGCCAGGAGTTCAAGGCTACCCTGCACTATGATAGTGCCTATGAATAGCCACTGTACTCTAGCCTGGGCAACATAGCGAGACCTCATCCCTAAAAAAAATAAAAATAAGTCAAAGGATTTTGGGTTTGAGTCCAGCACATTGTTGAAATCTGTGCTCTAGGGTCTTCCTTTTCACCAATTGAAATTAATTGGGTTATATATATATAACAGCATATGAGGCCTGTGTTAACTCTGTACCCACCCCCTTTATTTCGTCACTGCCCACGCTGACTCTCTTGTATTAAAATAAAAATACAGTTTTATTCGAATCCTGACCAGATAGATTTCATGATGTGAGAAGATGCCAATGAGATGATTTTGAGAACTGGTTCTTAAGGTCTGTGGTAAAGAGGCCGGGGATCTGGCTGGCAGAGAAATGTGAGGTCAGACATCTGCATTTAGTATTCATGTGAGGTCAGTGTTGATGGGAGACTGGCCTAAAGCTTGAGACAGGAAGTCAGGGATATATCCCGAGGATGGGCAGGAGGCTCAGCAAGTTGTTTGGGCTTCCTGTGAGCTAGCTAATGGTTGTAAAGGTCAGGTGAGTCAAAGAGCCCAACTGTCCTGTTGCAAGTTAGAGCATTTGAGTTCGTTCCCTCTATTCCTCTTCACCAGTCCCTCCAGTTCCTACGTGGTTGATTTAAAGCAAACATGAAAAAGCTTTCACTCTTTTTTTAAAGACATAATAGAAATAATATGTAGGCATTTAGTATTGTGTTGTGTTGATGCATTTCATTTGTTTTTAGGGTTCAGGGCTGTAGAGAAAGAATCAGCAGAAAACTATTTCAGGCCAAACAACAAGTGTTTCTTGTGGGGGGACAGATAACCTGAAGTGATCTCTGCAAGTCTTGCTTAAATTTCCAGTAGATGGAATAGTGAAAAGGATAGAGAAGTAGTATTTAAGTCTTTGTTGGCCATTTCCAATCCTGTGTTTGGAAGCAAAGCATTTGAAGACATAAAAGAGCTGGCCTTGACTCTCAAGTTTGTGGTGTGGGGAGACAAAATGAACACATGAAACATCACACATGCTAAAACACAAGGCTGTTCCATGGTGCAGCTCAGATGCAATCCAGGAAGGAAATACACACAGTCTGTAAAGAGAACTCTCAGTTTCAGAATGGGAGAAGAGTGCATCCTGGAGGAATGCATAAGAAGTAGGATGATTCAAATCGTATAGTATGTTGTCCAGGAGTTTTTTTTTAACCAGCTGCTAATAGGAGTTCCCAAAATTATAGGAACTTCCTTAGATGCTTGTTATGAAGGAAAGTGAAGTCAGATGTCTCTGAATTTGAATCTTGACTCTTCATAGTTGAGTAACTTTGGACAAGTCCCCTAATCTGTAAAATAGGCATCATGCTTCAAAGGATTGTTATAGGACTATACGAGGTTGTTTACGCATTTTGCATGCAACAAATATTTGATTACTCTGTGACAGACATTAGGCTAGGTGAACAAAACAGAAGGACCTTGTACCTAGCACATAATAGGAACACAGTAGGTACCTCCTAAATGTACCTGGTTGTTTCGTGCCTTTATAGTATTTTAATTCTTATTTTTTTTTCTTTTTGAGATGGATTCTTGCTCTGTAGCCCAGGCTGGAGTGCAGTGGTGTGATCTTGGCTCACTGCAACCTCCGCCTCCCGGGTTCAAGTGATTCTTCTGCTTCAGCCTCCCGAGTAGCTGGGATTACAGGCGTGTGCCACCACGCCAGGCTAATTTTTGTATTTTTGGTAGAGACGGGGCTTCACCATGTTGGTCTGTCTGGTCTCGAACTCCCGACCTCGTGATCCACCCGCCTCAGCCTCCTAAAGTGCTGGGATTACGGGCATGGGCCATGGCGACGAGCCTTTAATTCTTTATTATGCAGTAATTTATTTTTCTTTGCTGAGATATTTCAAAGCAGGTAACAGACATTATGTCTTCTCATTACTACTTCTCATTACTACTAGAAACTGCATACATTTTAGGGCCGGGCGCAGTGGCTCACGCCTGTAATCCCAGCACTTTGGGAGGCCGAGGCGGGTGGATCACCTGAGGTCAGGAGTTCGAGACCAGCCTGACCAACATGGAGAAACCTCGTCTCTACTAAAAATACAAAATTAGCTGGGCGTGGTGGCGCATGCCTATAATCCCAGCTACTAGGGAGGCTGAGGGAGGAGAATTGCTTGAGCCTGGGAGGCGGAGGTTGTGGTGAGCCGAGATCGTGCCATTGCACTCCAGCCTGGGCAACAAGAGTGAAACTCCGCCTCAAAAAAAAAAAAAAAAAAAAAAAAAAGAAACTGCATACATTTCTAAAGAACTATGCAGCCTAGCACAGTGACTCATGCCTGTAATCCCAGCACTTTGGGAGGCCAAGGTGAGCAGATCACCTGAGGTCAGGAGTTTGAGACTAGCCTGGCCAACATGGTGAAACAAATATTTATGTAAATATATATTAATATATAAATATATTTTTTAAAATAAATATATTTATATAACTGGGCGTGGTGGCACACACCTGTAGGCTACTCGGGAGGCTGAGGCAGGAGAATCATTTGAACCCAGGAGGCGGAGGTTGCAGTAAGCCGAGATCACACCACTGCACTCCAGTCTGGGCGACAGAGTGAGAATTCATCTCAAAATGAAAAAAAAATTAAAATACTAGAAAGGCATGAAACAACTAGGTACATTTAGGAGGTACCTACTGTGTTCCTATTATGTGCTAGGCACAAGGTCCTTCTGTTTTGTTTACCTAGCCTAATGTCTGTCATAGAGTAATCAAATATTTGTTGCATGCAAAATGCGTAAATGATCTCATATAGTCTAAAATAATCCTTTGAAGCATGATGCCTATTTTACAGATTAGGGGACTTGTCCAAAGTTACTCAACTATGAAGAGTCAAGATTCAAATCCGAGAGACAGGTTGCAATGAGCCAAGATGGTGCCACTGCACTCCAGCCTGGGCAACAGAGTGAGACTCCATCTTAAAATAAATTGGGTGGCCGAGGTGGGTGGATCACGAGGTCAGGAGTTTGAGATTAGCCTGACCAACGTGATGGAACCCGATCTCTACTAAAAATACAAAAATTAGGCACGTGCCTGTAATCCCAGCTACTCAAGAGGCTGAGGCCGGAGAATTGTTGGAACCCAGGATGCAGAGGTTACAGTGAGCTGAGATCGTGCCACTGCACTCCAGCCTTGGCAACAGAGTGAGCCTCTGTCTCAAAAAAAAAAAAAAAAAAAAAAAAAGCTAGATTGGTACATTTCCCTGCCTCAAAAAGAAATGCCTGAGAAATGGATTCTCATTTGACATTAGTCTCCCTTGCTAGTGATGGGCAAAATTAATCAGATCTGTAGGAGATGGTTGGAGGGATTCACCAGAGATAGGATCTGATTCTTTACAGCATGGTCCCTGGAATGCTATTCAAGTTATTTCTCATCCTTTTCCTGTTTTCAGATCAATTGGCTGTAAGACTTAAAGTTAGAAGGAACTCCAGTGGACATTGCTGATATTTGCCTACCGAACATCTGAAAACTTTCTGTTCCTCAGTGCCGTTGTATGAGTCTTAGCAGGAGACAGAGCCCGAGTCCCATCACCTGGCCATTGGAATGCAGGCTTGTGAACTAAGTTCAGCTGACTGGATGCTCCCACCCAGGACTCAGAATCCTGAGGGAAGGGATTAAAGAATGCAGGAATGTTTGAGGATATGCTCTTGGTGATATGGACAGTCCAGTGGTGTCTAGAAGGCTGTGTTTCATGGTAGCAATGCTGGTGGTGATGTCCTTCCAGACCACTGGGCACGGCTTTAGCTGAGTCTCCGCTGCCCATTTCCCATGACTCCTGTTTTCTGAGTCTGGCGTTTCAGCTTTCTTGTCAATTGTGTGAACTGCTAGATAGCCTTCCAGTAAGCTCTTTTTCTGCTTAGCCTGAATTGGTTCCTTTTGTGCATGACTAGAAGGCCTAAGTGGTAAGGGTTTGGAAGATTTGGCTTGCCCTTGACTTCTGAATTTTCAGCTATGAATTCCTTCCTACTGTCCAGATAGCAGAATGAGCAGCTTCCCTAAAGTGAAGGAAAGCCTATTGCTAACCTATTCAGTCCTAAGCGAAGAAAGTTCCTGTTTGCTTGGGGGGATATACTACTTCTTAGGTAAAAATGGGTACTAATGATTTTCTTCTCAGTCCTTTATAGGTTAAAATCAGATGAAGAGTGCTTATATTATACCCAAATTAAGCTGTGCCACTCCCCTACTTTCTGGGGTTTTTCGTTTTTGTTTTTTGGGGGTTTTTTTGAGACCGAGTCTCACTCTTTCACCCAGGCTGGAGTGCGGTGGCATGATCTCTGCTCACTGCAACCTCCGCCTCCCAGGTTCAAGCGATTCTCATGCCTCAGCCTCCCGAGTAGCTGGGATTACAGGCACCTGCCACCATGCCCAGCTAATTTTTTATATTTTTAGTAGAGATGGGGTTTCACGATGTTGGCCAGGCTGGTCTCAAAACTCCTGACCTCAAGTGATCTGCCCACTTTGGCCTCCCAAAGTGTTGGGATTACAGGCGTGAGCCACTGCGCCAGGCCAGGGTTTTTTGTTTGTTTGTTTTGAGGCAGGGTCTAGCTCTGTCACCCAGGTTGGAGTGCAGTGGTGCAATCTCGGCTCACTGCAACCTCCACCCCCTGAGCTCAAGTGATCCTCCCACCTCAGCCTCCCAAGTAGCTGGAACTACAGGTGCACACCACCACACCTGGCTAATTTTTGTGTTTTTTGTAGAGATGAGGTTTTGCCATGTTGCCCAGGCTGGTCTCAAATTCCTGAGCCCAAGCAATCCATCCGCCTTGGCCTCCCAAAGTGCTGGGATTACAGGTGTAAGCGTGCCTGGCCTCATCCGCCTATTTTCTTAAGGGCAAATATCCCTCTACCTCACAAAGCATTAAGAGCTCTCATCTGTGTAGGAAAGCATTGTGCCCTCTCATGTCTCCCAAAATAGATGTCTCATTTCTTTGAATTTTGCCTTAAATGCTCAACTTGAATGCCTTGTTATTGAGACACTGGAGGTGGCAGTTAGGGAATGACTAGGTGAGCTGTGATCATGCTATTGCACTCCAGTTTGGGTGACAGAGCAAGATAGTTTCTTTAAAAAACAAAAACAAAAACAAAACTAGCCTGGGCATAGTGGCTCATATCTGTAATCTCAGCAATTTGGGAGGCCAAGGTGAGAGGATCACTTGAGGCCGGGAATTTGAGACCAGCCTGGTCAACATGGCAAGACCCTGTCTCTACCAAAAAAAAAGAAGTAAAATAAAAATACTAAGCTGCCTCTGCCAGGGCCTGCCTGAAGAGATGCCACTGTTTAGGCAGCTGAGCCCTGGACTGGAAACCAGGAGGTCTGGGCTGTGATTCCTGCCCCTAACTTGCAGTATGCTTTGGCAAAATCTCTGAATCTCTTTTTCTGTAAACTCCAGGAAGACATAGGGTTCTATGAGATGGTTCAGGAGTACTTCAAACCCAATAGCTCTGCTTTGACCAATTTTATACAATAAGATTCTGCAAAAGATTTATTTTGCAGACAGGGAGCTATAGCTAAAAGAAAAAGAACATAAGGGCTTGAAAACATCATTAGACTAGATGGCAACCACATTCCTCTGTATATTTCAAATACACATCTATGTTATTAACTGAAGTTTTTATTTTTATTATAATATTTTTTGAGATGGGAGTCTTGCTATGTTGCCAGGCTAGTCTTGAACTCTTGGGCTCAAGCAATCCTCCTGCCTTAGCCTCCCTAAGTGCTGGGATTACAGGTGTGAGCCACTGCCCAGCCTAACTGAAGGTTTTAATGGATGTATGCTTTCAAATTCTTTCTTGAACAAAGCAGAATGTAAATAAATCAATACATAACTAGATAGACATGATGATCAAACAATGCAGGCTGCCCAGGATACCAATAATGAGCCAATGTTGTGATTCTGCACTAACTTACTTGTCTTTCAGAGTAAGCCAATAAATAAATGGTAATGTTCCCCCGACATAACCTCTTTATGTTCTGGTTCTTCAAGGTGATCAGTCCTTTGGAAGCAAAGCACAGAAATGCATAGTGATCACACATACCAGAATTAGGGAACTTCTGGCTCACGCCTGTAATTCTAGTACTTTGGGAGGCTGAGGCCAGAGGATCGCTGGAGCCCAGGAGTTTAAGACCAGTCTGGGCAACATGGCAAAACCTCGTGGTGGCATGTGCCTGTAGTCCCTGCCACTCTGTGGGCTGAGGTGGGAGGATCGCTTGAGTGCGAGAGGTCGAGGCTGCAGTAAACCATGTTCATACCACTGCATTCCAGCCTGGGTAACAAAGTGAGACCCTGTCTCAGAAAACAAAACAAAACAAAATAGAATTAGGGGACTTCTAAGCCCTGTACTGGCAAAGAGGCACACCGGACAGGCAGTTCTTACTCATTTTGCATACATAATCTGAACAGCATGGAAACAAGAGTGCTTTTTTCTGTAGTCTAGATTTTAAGATGTTTTCATAAGCAGATCTCATTGATCAGGATCCTAGACCCTGACCTGTTGGCTCCCAGTAGGAATGCCACTGTTAGCTTGTAGCCTGTAAATTCTAGGGACATTTTTCACAATAGCTGCAATGTGAATGCCACTGTCCTCAAGGCAGGGGGTCTGCAGGGTCTTTTTTTTTTTTTTTTTTTTTTGAGACAGGGTTGTATTCTGTCACCCAGGATGGAGTGCAGTGGCACGATCTCGGTTCACTGCAGCCTTGACCTCTCAGGCTCCCGAGTAGCTGTGACCACAGGCATGCACCATCATGCCCAGCTAAATTTTTTTATTTTCTGTAGAGACAGGGTCTTATTATGTCTGGTCTTGAACTCCTGGGGTTAAGTGATCCTCCTGCCTTGGTCTCTCAAAGTGCTGGGATTATAGTCATGAGCCACTGTGTCAGCCCAGATTCTTTCTTTTCTTTCCTTTCTTCTTTCTTTCTTTCCTTCCTTCCTTCCTTCCTTCCTTCCTTCCTTTCCTTTCTTTCCTTTCTTTCCTTCTTTCCTTCTTTCCTTCTTTCTTTCTTTCTTTTTCTTTTTCTTTCTTTCTCCTTCTTTCTCTCTCTCTCTCTCGTTCTTTTTCTTTCCTTTCTTTCTTTCCTGATGGTGTCTTGCTCTGTTGTCCAGGCTGGAGTGCAGTGGTGCAATCTTGGTTCACTGCAACTTTTGCCTCCCAGGTTCAAGTGATTCTCCTGCCTCAGCCTCCCGTGCAGCTGGGATTACAGGCACATGCCACCACATCCAGTTAATTATTATTATTATTTTTTTGAGAAGGAGTTTTGCTCTTGTTGCCCAGGCTGGAGTACAATGGCGCCATCTCGGCTCACTGCAACCTCTGCCTCCCGGGTTCAAGCGATTCTCCTGCCTCAGCCTCCTAAGTAGCTGAGATTACAGGCATGTGGCACCATGCCCAGCGAATTTTGCATTTTTAGTAGAGACAAGGTTTCTCCATGTTAGGTTGGTCTTGAATTCCCAACCTCAGGTGATCTGCCTGCCTCGGCCTCCCAAAGTGCTGGGATTACAGGCATGAGCCACTGTGCCCAGCCAATTTTTGTATTTTTAGTAGAGACGGTTTCACCTTGTTGGCCAGGCTGGTCTCGAACTTCTGACCTCAAGTGATCCACCCTCCTTGGCCTCCCAGAGTGCTGGGATTATAGGCATGAGCTACCGCGCCCGGCCCTGGCCCTGGACCCAGCCCCGATTCTTAACAACCTGATAACCGCCTCTTTTTCCTAAGCCAGGTGGGTAAATGATCCGTTCATGTATAAGAAGGAGGGGCTTACCTGTCATTAACCAGGACTCACCAAGCCTAAATTTGTTTCTTGACTTAATAAACTTATTGAGCACTAACTGTGGGCGGGGCACAACTCCTCTGGGTCCCAACCAACATCTCTCTGGAAAATTACTGAGCAGTTTCAAAGATATAAAAGCCACTTCCCCCAAGATCCTGACATTTTCCATTTAGGGCCTTGATTACCCAGGATTTGCTGCTTTTCTTTCAGTCTCTCTCCGTGTGATCTCTTGGTCATCTTATGACTCGCAAGAGGCTCCCTGCCAATGGGCAGGACCAGGGAGAGGAGAGAAGGAAAGCAGGCCAGGCACACAGCTACTTGATAGTAGCCTTGGCAAAGTGAGTGAGGAGGTTAAATTGCTGGGCTAGGTTGAAAACTGGGAATTACTTGTGGATTTTATTGTTTTCCCTCTAGCAAGGATAAACTGAAATTTGCCAAAAAGCAAAGAACAAATCATTCAAAACTGTTAACGAGTTACTATATTTTATTTTCCTGTGACAGATTCACAGAATAAGGTTCTTTAAATGGAGTGAGCCCGATGCCAAGCTTTCTCTTGACAGTATGTCTGGCGCAAGACAAGGGGGAACCCCAAGCTAAGAACAGAAGCAAAGAGCATTGGGGCAGAGGAGCAGCACACATTTGGGTCTAAACCTACTATGACTTGGTCTCAGGACTTCATGGAGAAAACTGGATCCGGTGAAGAATAATAATTAAATCAGGCCAGGCACAGTGGCTCATGTCTGTGATCCCAGCACTTTGGGAGGCTGAGGCGGGAGGACTGCTTGAGCCCAGGAGTTCGAGACCAACCTGGACAACAAGGCAAGACCCTATCTCTACAAAAAAAAATTTAAAAATTGGCTAGGCACGGTGGCTCATGCCTGTAATCCCAGCATTTTGGGAGGCTGAGGCGGGTGGATCACCTGAGGTCGGGAGTTTGAGACCAGCCTGGCCAACACAGTGAAACCCCATCTCTACTAAAAAAAAAAAAAACAAAAAAAAAACAAAAATTAGCCAGACATGGTGGTGCATCTGTAATCCCAGCTACTCGGGAGGCTGAGGCAGGAGAATTGCTTGAACCCGGGAGATGGAGGCTGCAGTGAGCTGAGATCGCGTCACTGCACTCCAGCCCGGGCAACAGGGTGAGATTCCATCTCAAAAAAAAAAAAAAAAAAATTAGCTGGGCGTGGTAGCACACACCTGTAGTTACAGCTACTCAGGAGGCTGAGGTGGGAGGATCACTGAGCTCGGGAGGTCGAGGCTGCAGTGAGCCATGTTCATACCACCGCACTCCAGCCTGGGTGACAGAGCTAGACCCTGTCTCAAAAGCAAAAAAGAATAATGATTAAATCACAAGAGATTTACTATCAGAATTCAGAAGTAGACATGAGTAGAAAAAGATGTAAATTTATGGTCTCCCTGCTCTCTGCTGGTTACCTGACTCCATCACCCCAAAGAATGGCTTTGAAGGACCAAATATTTGCATAATTGACACCTTGATTTTGGACTCTGGCCTCCAGAACTGTGATAAAATAAATGGGATCTTTACAAGATTAAGACTACTAAAAAATGATGGAGACCTGCAATCTACAAATCAGAATGTTCAGATGCCAGAGAAGGTTTTTCATAGCTGGATACATACAGCAAAGATACTCCAGGCAAGAGGAATTTCAGGAGAAAAGGCAGAAGGGCAGAAGGGCAGAAGGGGAGGTAACCTTAGGCTGTGTTCCATGAGCATTGTAATGTTTTTTCTTAGGGCTGCTGTGATAAGTTGTCACAAACTGGATGGCTTACAATAAGAGAAATGGCCAGGTGCGGTGGCTCCACCTGTAATCCCAGCACTTTGGGAGGCTGTGGTGGGTAGATGGCTTAAGCTCAGGAGCTTGAGACTAGCCTGGGCAACATGGAAAAACCCTGTCTCTACCAAAACTAAAAAAATTAGCTAGGCATGGTGGCTAGCATGTGCCTGCTCCTGCTACTCAGGAGGCTGAGGTGGGGGTATTGCTGGAACCCAGGAAATCGAGGCTGCAGTGAGCCGAGATGGTGCCACTGCACTCCAGCCTGGGTGACAGAGCGAGAGAACCTGTCTCAAAAAAACAAAACAAACAAACCAAAACATAAAAAATAAAAATAAATAAAAACAAAGAGAAATTTATTATCTCAGTTCCAGAGGCCAGAAGTCTAAAATCAGGGTGTCTGCAGGCCCATGCTCCCTCTGAAGACCCAGGGGAAGAGTCTTTCCTTGCCTCTGCCTGGCTTCTGGTGTCGTGGCGCTCTGTGGTGTTCCTTAGTTTGTAGGTGTGCGACTCTAATCTCTGCATCCATCATCTCACGGTGCTCTCCCTGTGTGTCTCTGTGTCACTTCTCTTCTTACAGGGACATCAGTCATTGGATTTAGGGCCCAGCCTAATCCAGTATGACCTCATCTTAACTTGATTACATCTGCAAAGACCCTGTTTCCAAATAAGATCACATTCATAATACCAGGGATTAGGACTTAAACTTATTTTCTTGGGGTAGGGGAGGGGGACACAATTCTACCTGCTATAAGCATTGCATTGTCTCATTTATTTAAATGGCGGAAATTGTGAGGTATCTGGCTGTATGTCAGATAATGATATTTGTTTCATAAATACTGTTAATTGCCTTATGCAGAACACTTATTTGATATGGAAGGGTCCTTACCTTAGGAACTTATGCTTTGGTAGAAAATACCAAAATACCATCAAGAGACAACAATGCAGGATAAAATGAAGGATGAACTATAAGAAAACCAAGAAAAAGTCCATGGATAGGAGACATTTAGCTGGTGTTACGGAAGACAGGTAGCAGCACTGGTGGAGAGGAAGCAGAGGTAAGAAAGTCACTTTAGGTATTATGGGAGTGGCAGTGAGGGACTAGTTCAAAGACCAGAGAGTAAGGGATTGAACTGGACAGTTTCCTCAAACACCAAGTAAGTATATTAACCATTGCTTCTGCAGAGGTTTTTTTTTTTTTTTTTTTCCTCGAGACAGAGTCTCACTCTGTTGCCTAGGTTGGAGCGCAATAGCACAATCTTGGCACTGCAACCTCTGCCTTCCAGGTTCAAGTGATTCTCCTGCCTCAGCCTCCCAAGTAGCTGGGATTACAGGCACATGCTGCCGTGCCCGGCTGATTTTTGTACTTTTAGTAGAGATGGGGTTTCACCATGTTGCCCAGGCTGGTCTTGAACTCCTGACCTCAGGTGATCCACCTGCCTCAGCCTCCCAAAGTGCTAGGATTACAGGCATGAGCCACCATGCCTGGCCGAGAATGAAATATTTAAAATAGCTTTATTTGACCTAAAGAGTAAAACATTAATGTAACTAAATGCAGTGTAGTATCCTGGGTTCGATCCTAGAACAGAAAAAGGACATTAGTGGCAAAACTGCAGTCCAGTGGTTTCCAGGGACTGGGAGGAGGGGGAATGGCAAATGACTGTTTAATGGGTATGGGGTTTCCTTTTGGGGTGATTAAAATGTTCTGGACTCAGATGGTGGTGATGATTGCACAACACTATAAATGTATGGAATGTTGCTGGTAAATTTTGTGTTATGTGTATTTTATCACAATTTAAAATTTAATTTATTTATTTTGAGACAGGGTTTCACTCTGTTGCCCAGGCTGGAGTGCAGTGGCACAAACATGGCTCACTGCAGCCTTGACTTCCTGGGTTCAAATGATCCTCCTGCCTCAGCCTCCTGAGTACCTGGGACCACAGGCATGTGGCACCATGCTTGGCTAATTTTTTTTATTTGTTGCCCAGGCTGGTCTTGAACTCCTGGGCTCAAGCAATCCCTCCTCAGTCTACCAATGTGCTGGGATTATAGGAATGAGCCACTGTGCCTGGCCTCATAATTTCTTAAAGACCACAAGACACATTAAAAAAAATCCGGCCAGTGTGGTGGCTCACATCTGTAATCCCAGCACTTTGGGAGGCCGAGGCAGGTGGATCAGCTAAAGTCAGGAGTTCGAGACCAGCGTGGCCAATATGGTGAAACCCCATCTCTACTGAAAATACAAAAATTAGGCAGGTGTGGTGGCGCAAGCCTGTAGTCCCAGCTACTTGGGAGGCTGAGGCAAGAGAATCGCTTGAACCGGGAGATGGAGGTTGCAGTGAGCCAAGATCGCACCACTGCACTCCAGCCTGGGCGACAGAGCAAGACTCTGTCTCAAACAACAACAACAACAACAAACAAACAAAAAACCCAAATGTCTGCAGTTTAGTTACTAGTATTGTTCCAATGTTATTTTTTTAGTTTAACAAACATACCATGATCATCATGGTCAACATTTAGGAAGCCGGGGGAAACAGGAACTCCGTACTATCTGCAACTTTTCCGTAAATCTAAAATTTATATTAAAAAGTTAATGTAGGCCAGGCATGATAGCTCACACCTATAATCCCTGCACTTTGGGAGGCTGAGGTGGGCAGATTATCTGAGGCCAGGAGTTCAAGACCAGCCTGGGCAAAACATGGCAAAACCCCATCTCCACTATTATAAAAATATAAACATTATTTGGGCATGGTGGTGCATGCCTGTAGTCCCAGCTACTCTGGAAGCTGAGGCACAAGCAATGGCTTGAACCCAGGAGGCAGGGGTTGTAGTGAGCCAAGATCATGCTACTGCATTCCAGCCTGGGTGGTACAGAGACCCTGTCTCAAAAAAACACAAACCCAAAAAGTTAATGTGAAAAAAATCCATGATCCTTATTTGTCCTGATGCATTTGGGTGTTTGTGTGCTTATATATGTATCTATCTTTTAGGTATAATTCCTTTGAGGCCAAAGGTATAATGTGTATCTCTTTGGTACAATTCTTAAAATGTTAGTAAAATTTTCAGAATTTAAACATTGAACAGTTGAGTTGGGTTTTTCTGAAGAGCCCTAAGTAGAACAGCTTTTCAATTAAGGTCTCTGGCTGCTGTGGAACTGGAGGGTAATTGGTGAGTCTCCTCTCTGGGGCCTGTCAACCCCAGAGTAATGACTTCTGGCCACTTCAGACCTGAGGTAATTTCAAACCAGCACAAGTTTCCATTTGTTCTCTTTATCTAGTCTGCCCTCTATGTTCAGTTATTCATGTGGTTCAATTACCCTGAGATCTCAAGGGAGAGAGGCAGGGATTTAAGAAGGAAAAGAACCGACACAGCTCCATATTTTATATGGCATACAATACGTAGGATGTATGGTACTTCTGCACACAATGGTGGTCCGTATCGGTGGGATGTGGTGACTCACACCTGTAATCCTAGCACCTTAGGAGGCTGAGGTGGTTGGATCGCTTGAATCTAGGAATTCGAGACCAGCCTGGGCAACATGGTGAAACCCTGTCTCTAAAAAAAGAAACAAAGAAAGAAGAGACTTTATAACAATTAAACCATCCTGGCTAACACGGTAAAACCCCATCTCTACTAAAAATGCAAAAAATTAGCCGGGCGTGGTGGTGGGCACCTGTAGTCCCAGCTACTTGGGAGGCTGAGGCAGGAGAATGGTGTGAACCCAGGAGGCGGAGCCTGCAGTGAGCTGAGATCGCGCCACTGAACTCCAGCCTGGGTGGCAGAGCGAGACTGTCTCAAAAAACAAAACAACAACAACAACAAAAAATTTAAAAAAAATTCCCCCAAAAAACATCTGCTCATCAGCAAGGATCTGCAAATGTCTCTGCTTTGTCCCATGCATATTTTTCATCTTTCTAAAAGGTTGATTTTGGCCGGGTGTGGTGGCTCACGCCACGCCTGTAATCCCAGCACTTTGGGAGGCTGAGGCGGGCGAATCACAAGGTCAAGAGATCGAGACCATCCTGGACAATATGGTGAAACCCCATCTCTACTAAAAATACAAAAATTAGCTGGGCGTGGTGGCACATGCCTGTAGTCCCAGCTACTCAGGAGGCTGAGGCAGGAGAATCACTTGAACCTGGGAGGCGGAGCCCAGGAGGTCGAGGCTGCAGTGAGCTGATATCGTGCCACTGCACTCCAGCCTGGCAACGGAGCAAGACTCCGTCTCAAAAAAAAAAAATGATTGATTTTTTTTTCTAAAATAGGTTAAAATTTCTTAACTAAAACTTTGGAAACTAGCGTTCTTGGTACACGACTTTGTATAAAGTCCTATTTTTCATTAAGTGGCATCTGTTGTCTTATTTGTGGGTTGACTCATTCTTAAAGGGATCGCTTTACACAGATTTGTTCATTAGCAAAAAAGCATACAAATGTAGGAATAATTAGCATTTTAGAAACAGTGAGGATGGCTCTATCCATCTACAAGAACTGGTGGGGTTGGTGTAAGACAAAATTGGCTAATAAGAGAAATAGAGCTAGAGAAATAGACAGAAGGAAACAAAAAACCCAGCCAGAACCAGTTCGTTCTCTTGTCATTTAGACAAGGTTTTACCAATACTTGTGTGGGTTTGGTAGTTAACTGCAGAACCATATGTGCCTATATGTGTTTAATAATTGCAAATGTTTACTCTTAAATTTACTTGCAGTATCTAAATTATGAATAATTCATTCCACAGCATGGGACTGGGGAACCTCAAGAAATATTTTTAATTATCTTTATTAAATCCTAAATGAAAAGCATCACTTCAGGTGTTAAGAACCCAGGATCAGGTCAACTTGTTTACATATTTTTTTGAACAGATGATAGTGGCTGTGTGACATATTACCCCTAATTTAGGAGATTTAGAACCACAAACATTTATCTCCCAGCTCCGGAGGCTGAGGAATCTGGGAGGAGCTTAGTTGTGGTCAGACTGTAGGTCAGGGGCTGCCGCGATCTGAAAGCTTGCCTGGGGCTGAATTCCTCCCAAGCTCACTCAGAGTCTTTGGCAGCTCCTTGGTGTCTGTGGCTGCTGACCTGTTCTATTGGGCCTCTCCATAGCTTTCCTGAGTGTTCTCATGACATGAAAGCTGGCTTCCCCCAGAGCGTGTGATACAAAAGGAAACAAGCAAGCAAGAGAGCACCTGAGATGGAGGACACAGTTTCTTGTGTCCTAACCTCAGAAGTGATATCACTTCGCCTGCATGCTAGTGGTCACACAGACCAACTCTGGCTCAGTGTAGAAGAGGAAGCAAGTGTCAATGGGGGCCATCTTGGAGGCTGGGCTACCACTGTGGCTGTCAAGTCTTTGAGGTATTTATACTCTATTGGAAAACTTTAAAATAATGACCTAACAGCTTTAATTTTTTTTTTTTTTTTTTTTTTGAGACGGAGTCTTCACTTTGTCGCCCAGGCTGGAGTGCAGTGGCACCATCTCGGCTCACTGCAAGCTCCGCCTCCCGGCTTCGGGCCATTCTCCTGCCTCAGCCTCCCGAGTAGCTGGGACTACAGGCGCCCGCCACCACGCCCGGCTAATTTTTTGTATTTTAGTAGAGACGGGGTTTCACGGTTTTAGCCAGGATGGTCTCGATCTCCTGCCCTCGTGATCCCCCCGCCTCAGCCTCCCAANTTTTTTTTTTTTTTTTTTTTTTGAGACGGAGTCTTCACTTTGTCGCCCAGGCTGGAGTGCAGTGGCACCATCTCGGCTCACTGCAAGCTCCGCCTCCCGGCTTCGGGCCATTCTCCTGCCTCAGCCTCCCGAGTAGCTGGGACTACAGGCGCCCGCCACCGCGCCCGGCTAATTTTTTGTATTTTAGTAGAGACGGGGTTTCACCGTGTTAGCCAGGATGGTCTCGATCTCCTGACCTCGTGATCCGCCCGCCTCAGCCTCCCAAAGTGCAGGGATTACAGGCGTGAGCCACCGCGCCCGGCCAACAGCTTTAATTTTAAAGGTCAGTATTTATGCTGAAAGTTTCAAACTTTGCTACTACTACATTAATGATGAAAAACTTTAAAGATATACCTAGGGGGTATATAGTTCTGTTTTTTTTTTTTTTTTTTTTTTTTTT
>NC_037681.1:30008148-30014174 GCF_003255815.1 Theropithecus gelada | reverse complement strand
GTGCAGTGGCGGGATCTCAGCTCACTGCAAGCTCCGCCTCCCGGGTTCACGCCATTCTCCTGCCTCAGCCTCCCGAGTAGCTGGGACTACAGGCGCCCGCCACCTCGCCCGGCTAGTTTTTTGTATTTCTTAATAGAGACGGGGTTTCACCGTGTTAGCCAGGATGGTCTCGATCTCCTGACCTCGTGATCCGCCCGTCTCGGCCTCCCAAAGTGCTGGGATTACAGGCTTGAGCCACCGCGCCCGGCCTTGTTTGTTTTTGAGATGGAGTCTCCTTCTGTCGCCCAGGCTGAAGTACAGTGGTGCTATCTCAGCTCACTGCAACCTCCACCTCCCAGGTTCAAGTGATTCTCCTGCCTCAGCCTCCCGAATAGCTGGGACTACAGGCACATGCCACTACGCCTGGCTAATTTTTTGTATTTTTAGTAGAGACGGGGTTTCACTGTGTTAGCCAGGATGATCTTGATCTCCTGACCTCGTGATCTGCCCACCTCGGCCTCCCAAAGTGCTGGGATTACAGGCGTGAGCCACCATGCCCAGCCAGGGGGTATATAGTTTTAAAAAATTATTTTGGTGCCGGGTGCAGTGGCTCATACTTGTAATCTCAGCACTCTGGGAGGCCAGGAGTTTGAGACCAGCCTGAGGAACATAGTGAGACTCCATTTCTATTAAAAAAATGTAAAAATTAGCCAGGTGTGGTGGTGCCTGCCTGTGGTCCCAGCTACTCAGAAGGGTGAGGCTGGAGGATTGCTTGAGCCCAGGAGGTCGAGGCTGCAATGAGCTCTGATTGTGTCACGGTACTCCATCCTGGGCTACAGAGCAAGACCCTGTCTCAAAAGATAAAACAGAGCCAGGCGCGGTGGCTCACGCCTGTAATCCCAGTACTTTGGGAGGCCAAGGCGGGCAGATCATGAGGTCAGGAGATCCAGACCAGCCTGGCCAACATGGTGAAACCCCGTTTCTACTGAAAATACAAAAATTAGCTGGGCGTGGTGGTGCATAACTGTAGTCCCAGCTACTTGAGAGGCTGAGGCAGGAGAATCCCTTGAACTTGGGAGGCAGAGGCTGCAGTGAGCTGAAATCACGCCACTGCACTCCAGCCTGGCGACAGAGCAAGACTCCATCTCAAAAAAAAAAAAAAAAGACAAAATAATTAATCTGTCCACTGCACCCTCTTACCATATTCCTTTGGCTCTTTATCTCCCCCACGTGGTGCTCTTTTATCTTAAAAGTATGCACAATTGATAAATGAAAGATGAACTGCAAATTGGAATAATTTGGGTCCTGATTTGTGAATTGAAAAGATTACCTGAAATTTGGAATGCCCTTGGAAATCTAGGATTTCTGGTTATTCAGGCCAGGCGCGGTGGCTCACGCTTGTAATCCTGGCACTTTGGGAGGTCGAGGTGGGTGGATCACCTAAGGTCAGGAGTTTGAAACCAGCCTGGTCAACATGGTGAAACCCCATCTGTACTAAAAATACAAAAATTAGCCAGGCGTGGTGGCGGGCGCCTGTAATCCAGTTGCTTGGGAGGCTGAGACAGGAGAATCGTTTAAAACCAGGAGGTGTTCAATCGCTTGCAATGAGCCGAGATCACACCATTGCACTCCAGCCTGGGTGACAAGAGCGAAACTCTGTCTCAAAACAAAAAATAAATAAAAATAAATAAATAAAAAGGAAAAGAAAAGAAAATGAATCGGGAGCTTTTTTTTTTTTTTTTTTTTTCCTAAACGGCATTTACTAACCAGCTAAGTACCTTCTATGAGCAAGGCACTGTACAAGAGCTGTTGGGGATACCAAAATAACAATCTACTATCTACTAAAGTTAAAAGCCGGACAGTATGGTGACTGGATGTTCAGAAAAGAAACCAGATGACATTATTATTGTACACCAAAAAAAGCCCCCCAAAAACCATACTCAACTGTCACATTCTTATGGAATACAATTTTTAAAGATTGTATACAATTTGCATGTGAAATTTTACTTACTTTTTAATTAGGTATGCCACTGAGTATGTTGAATATATTTTATATCTCAGATTGTACAGACCAGGTCTGGTTGATTTTAGCCAACAACGTATTGTTGAAAAAGATGCTATTTTACTGCGGCAAACCACCATTAACATAAATTTTAACGGCAGTTTTGAGTATTTTATTAGGAATAAGGCTTGAAACTTGAATAGGACTAGTATTTTATTCCTAACAATTTACCATTTCATAATAAAGGCTGTCTCACTCTTAAGTGGAAAACATATTACGTCCTACTTTTATAAACTTTGGTTGAACTAAATAAAACAGCAACATGTACCCAACGTTTTTAAACTTTTATTCAGTCCCATAAATACTAAACTATACAGAGCTAAAATCATGCAAAAGACTGCAAAACAAAC
This sequence comes from Theropithecus gelada, assembly GCF_003255815.1. NCBI lineage: Eukaryota > Metazoa > Chordata > Mammalia > Primates > Cercopithecidae > Theropithecus > Theropithecus gelada. Next base: position 30,011,783 of record NC_037681.1, on the reverse strand, counting down.
TGCCTTGGGAAATTTCCAGTCTTAAGTTAAATGGACCAAGTATAGGATTGAATTTTAAGAAGTTGGTGGGAAGACTCCAGCTCTTGTACTCACAGGTAAGGTCCCAGGATTCTATTTGTTGAAATGTCTGCAGACCCACTCCCTACAGCAGGGGCATGGAGCAAATGTGCCTTCAGGAAGTGCTTATTAGTCCCCCCAGAGCCTTTTTCGTGAAAACAGACGGATGGAGGCCTCAGACGACTCTGGCGGTCAGACCCTGAACCAGATGCCTGAGCTGCGCTCAGAAGGCTCGTCTCGCAGGAGCTGGCGAGTGGCGAGGGCTTCGGAGGCTACGTTCGGGGCCCGGGGGGTCTCCGTCCGCAGGGCACTCTTTGGCTCGATTCATGTCCCCGCCCTCCCACCTGAGCACACTGGGCAGAGACCCTGCGGCAACGGGCTAGTCGCGCCTCCTCGTCCGCCGTGGGCCGGTCGCTGGGCCCCAGGCCGCTTTTTACAGCTCCTTTAATAAAATGGACAGCAGGGATCCTAACCAGACGTGGGCACCAAGACAAAGGAGGTGGCAGACGCGCCTGAGGGCCTGCTCGCTAGCTCCCGCCTCCCCAATCCGCGGTCACCCGGGGACAAAGGCCAGGCCGGACTGGGTGGAGGTGGGACGTCTACATCTGTGTCCAGTAAGGCGCCAGGAGAGTCCCAGCTGGACGCCACGGGCGGGGCCGAACGCGACAGCCGACCAGAGACCCGCGGCGCACCGGCGTGGGGCGTGGCAAGCGGAGCCTCCCGTGATGCCGCGCGGCGGCCGGTTTCCGGCTGTGGGTGGTGCGGGGGAAACAGCAGCGGCCGGAAGCGGGCTGAGCCGGCCTCTGGTAACGCCACCTGCACTTCCGGGGGCGTCGAGCCTGGCGGTAGAATCTTCCCAGTAGGCGGCGCGGGAGGAAAAAGAGGTTTGAGGGGCCGGGCCGGGCGGATCCCGTCCTCCCCCGATGTGAGCAGTTTTCCGAACCCCCGTCAGGCGAAGGCTGCCCAGAGAGGTGGAGCCGGTAGCCGGGCCGGGAACATGAGGCAGTCTCTCCTATTCCTGACCAGCGTGGTTCCTTTCGTGCTGGCGCCGCGACCTCCGGACGACCCGAGCTTCGGCCCCCACCAGAGACTCGGTAAAGACCCAGGGGAGTTGGCTTAGGCGGCTCCTGGAGCGCTCGTTGGAGGGAAGAGCAGGGGAGCTGGGTCTATCAGGTGTTTGGGGGCGGGGTATTGGCGACGGTGGCGCGTCCCTACGCTTTCAGTGTAGAAGGGGGTGTGGCTCTCAGAGTTTGGGGAAAGATAAAGGAGATGGGCCTATCTCTGAGTGGGAAAGGGCTACTGGACGGGCTCCATGTAGTGACTGAGCGCCTGAGAGGGGTTTGCTCCCTAGGTTTGTGTTTGGGGAGGGTGTTGGGAAAGCGGTAAGGAGTGGGGCGGCTGGTTCTTGTTTGGAGAGGGAGATGTGGTCAGGGTTACTGCCTTAGTAAGGAACAAATCTAGTGTTGTGTGTTTCTACCAGGGTCAGAAAGGAAGGGCCCAAAGCTCCAGAATTCTTCCTGGTCCTCTAAGGAGGGAACTAGAATTTCTGCCGTAGGAAGTACTTATGCAGTAATCTCGTTGGGAGGCGGAGACTGGAGTTGGAGTCTTAAGAGTTGTGTTTTTGCGAACATCCTAAGCATGTTCTTGGTTATTTCAATTGTAGCTTATTGGAGGTACTTGGGAGATGGGGGAAGGCGGAAACCTGCTAAGCCAACTCGTGATGCTGCCACTGTGAACGCTTTCCTTGCACTTTTAAACAAATAAATTATCAGGAATGACGAGTTTGATCAGTTTAGAGGCTAGAAAGTAGAGGGTTCCTATTTCATTAGATTTTCCAGAGAGATTGGATTTTAAGGATGGACATGCATTAAGGGGTCTGAACTTTGGTGGAAGTAAGTTTGCGTGAACTTTTAGTGTATTTTAAGATCCTTTTATCTTTCAAAAACTGACATGTAAGACACTTTGATTAGTAGTAATAAAGTGTGAAATAATGTTTTCCCAGTGTGTGAAATTGTAGGCTTGCATGGTTGTACTGGTCCCCAAATTTCACCATGATACCATGTGTAGTATTTTTTTCTTTGTATTTAGTGGACAGAAATTGTAATGGATTGATATGGATATTAAAGGTGTTGAGAGTGTTATCACTTGTACAGCTACCTTATGATTATTTCCGATTGAAATGGATTACAAGTGACTCGTGAAAGGCAAGGGATCTAGTTAGGAAGTGCTGAGAAGTGGTAAGTCAGTACAAATTGAAGGACATTTTGAAGTAGGGTTGTGGTTAGGATGGAGGGATAGGGTAAGGGTCTTCATTTTAAGGATAAATGTTAGTAAAAAGAATAAATGTCTATTTTGAGATATTAAAATTATATTTGCACCACCCTGACACAACTGTTTCACTTGCGTTATTAATCTGTTGTTCGCATGACTCCTCAGGAAGCATACAGTTTAAAGAAAAACAGGCCGGGCGCGGTGGCTCAAGCCTGTAATCCCAGCACTTTGGGAGGCCGAGACGGGCGGATCACGAGGTCAGGAGATCGAGACCATCCTGGCTAACACGGTGAAACCCCGTCTCTATTAAGAAATACAAAAAACTAGCCGGGCGAGGTGGCGGGCGCCTGTAGTCCCAGCTACTCGGGAGGCTGAGGCCGGAGAATGGTGTGAACCCGGGAGGCGGAGCTTGCAGTGAGCTGAGATCCGGCCACTGCAGTCCAGCCTGGGTGACAGAGCGAGACTCCGTCTCAAAAAAAAAAAAAAAAAAAAAAATAAAGAAAAACATTACTTTCTAGATCAATTCATAACATTTGCAGATCGTAAGGTTTTTTTAGACCTCTCCCCTTCCAAGACAGAGTCTTGCTCTGTTGCCCAGGCTGAAGTGCAGTGGCAGGATCTCAGCTCACTGCAACATCTGCCTCCTAGGTTCAAGCAGTTCTTCTGCCTCAGCCTCCTAAGTAACTGGGATTACAGGCATGTGTCACCATGCCCGGCTAATTTTTGTATTTTTAGTAGAGACGGGGTTTCACCATGTTGGCTTGGCTGGTCTCGAACTCTTGACCTCCTGATCCGCCTGCTTGGGCCCCCCGAGTGCTGGGATTACAGGTGCGAGCCACTGCTCCTGGCCCATATGTTTTTTATTTGCAAAGTGCAGAAGAATACATAGACTTTCCTTTTTTTTTTTTAAACGAAGTGTTTGAAGAACACATACTGTCTGCTAAGTATTATATGTGCCATTGGAAATACAAAGATCAGACGTTATCCATCTTCAAATGGTTGTGGCATAGTGAAATAGACATCCGTTTAGGACATTTCTAAAACAGCAAAGAGGAAAGTGCTAGAGTACATAATAGCAAGTATTATCACCAAGGGCCACTGGACCCAGCCTAGGAAGGTTAGTGAAGACTTCCTGGAGGAGGTGATACTTGAGCCCAGACTTTAAGGTTAAGTAGATGAAGAGGGAAAATAAGGGCACTCCTGATGGTGGAACTTAGAGACTATTAGGACTTAGAGACTGATATGAACCTTAGAGATCAAGTCTAGTTTTCTTTTTTTTTTTTTTTTTTTTTTTTTTTTTTTTTTTT